>NC_045697.1:48411230-48638175 GCF_009834535.1 Camelus ferus | reverse complement strand
GAGGTTCCCACGACCCCCTCCTCAGGATTAATTTATTTGCTAGAGCAGCTCAGGGAACTCAGGGAAACAGTTCACCTCCTGTTGACCAGTATATTATAAAAAGAAATGATAAGGGATACAGATGAACATCCAGATGGAAGAGATGCGTAGGGCAAGGTGTGCTGGAGCTTCCATGCTCTCTGTGGGTGTGCCCCTCCCCCAGCACCACAATGTGTTCACCAACCTGGAAGGTATCCGAATGAACCCCGTCCTTTTGGGATTTTTATGGAGGCTTCATCATGTAGGCATGATCAGTCATCAACCTATTGCCAGACCCTCTCCCTTCTCTGGAGAATGGAGAGTGGGGCTAAAAATTCTAAGCTTCTAATCAGGCTTGGTCTTTCCAGTGACCAGCCCCCACCCAAGAACCCACCCAGAGTCACCTCATTAGGACAAAAGACACTGCTATCTCCCAGGAAATTCCAAGGGACTTAGAAACAGGGTCAAAGACCAAAGGTCAGAACAAAAGATGCTCCTAGTCCTCTTGTCACTTAGGAAATGTCTGTAGTTTTAGGAGTTCCCTGCCAGGATCCAGGGACAGAGCCAATATATATATAGTTTCTATTATCTCACAGATTGGTATAAAGATGAAGAGATAACGCATATAGAGTACTTAGTTTAGGACCTGTCATGTGGAAACTGCTCAATAAATGTCAACTCATTATTTTAAGATGCTGATAGCAGTGGAGAATAAATCTGATGAGGAGAGAGTTATGAAGCTAGAGACCAAGAGCATATTTTAAGAGCTGAGCAAGAGAATGTTTACATTTTAAGAAGAAAAAGTAATTTATGCTTTCCAGGGCCTGGCCTATATTCCTACTAACTGCAATATCTAGAATGTGGTTTGGGGACATCTGGGAATTCCCAAAACCCTTTGGAGTCTATAAGTCCTTTTTCACTCTCGTTCCCTCATGAGGGTGCTATGGAGTTTCCTAGATGCTTCATGACCTGTGATGTCACACCTGATCGAACGCAAAAGCAGATATGAGAATCCAGCTGTCTTTTATTAAGCCAGACATTAAAGATGCCAGCAAAAATGTAAAACAATGACACTTCTATCACAGAATTTTAAAAAGTTATGCTGACATATACATTTATTATTGCTATTTTAAAATAAAGAAATTAAAATGTTAAAAATTTCTGCTTTAATTTCAGATACAGTAAATATCAATAGATACAACCTACATAAAAGCTCTTTGGAATTCTCGGTAATTTTTAATAGTGCAAAAGTGTCCTAAAACTGAAAAGTTGGAAATCTGTGGTCTAGAGGAACATACAACATGCCTCAGGGCCCCATAGCTTTGCAATGTGCCAGGCAATCACTGGATAGAAGTGGGCTCCAGGTTTACATTTAGGGATTATTATCTCACTGGCATGATTTTTAGGAATTTTATGCAGAAAGCAATGTGGAATCAAAGCTTCTATGATATATCCATTTCCTTTGCTTCTGAGCTCCTTAGCTGCAAAAATCAGCGATCCCCTCAGGATAGTTCAAGCAAAGAACAAAAAGTCCACCACTGAAAACTCAGACTGTGACATCGATTCATGCTCTCAGTGTCCAGCTTAAATGCCCCTTATTTCACATCCTTTCTTCATTCATACTGGAGTCACCAATTTCATTAGCAATAAATTGAAACCACTTAAGACTTTACTCAGAAGTTAGATCACACCTTTGCTTTTTGTTGTCTTTGTTATGGTTCTAGAACCCCTGACATTTCTTTCCATGATAGACATGGTCATATTTTATGCCATGTGACCCCAGCTTAACTGACCACAGCAGATTGAACCGTACACTTAATCCAAAGATAGCCATTTGTGGCTTGTCTATGATGTGTGTTCTCTGGTAGTCTGACGGTAACCTCCCTGTCCTTTTTTTTTTTTTTTAATCACCTAGAAGCATGCTCAGATTTCTCTGATTATTAAAAAAAAAAAAAATACAAGGGGCTGATTTAAAAAACAGATTCCCAGACCTCTTCTGTCTTGGAGATTCTGATTCAGATGTTTGGATAGGGCCTGTTGAGTGAGTTTGTTCAACAAGGTTCCAGGTATGTCTTATCATCAGGGATGCTTAGAAAACAGGTGCCTGTTTTATAAAGGCATTGGGAAGTCCCAGATATGGAAAAGAGCAGGAATTTTCAGTGTTTAGTGACCATACCAGCTGCTTGGATCCACCACATAGATTCTGATTAAGTAGATTTAGACTGGGGCCCAGGAATCACCATTTTATTCCCTCAGATGTGTACACTCGACTTTGAGAACAGCCAGTAATGAGGTAGTTTCATCAGATCATTTTGTTTCTGCCAGTCCCTATCATGAAAGAATGGAATTTTTTAAAAATACAAGGTAAATAATGGAGTGAGGATAATTTTGGAGTAGATTTTGCTATCCCTGTTATGGGGGAGGATTGAGCAGGATGAGGGGCTGGGAGGAACTTAAAGACGGCTCTGGGATATTTAGGGCCTGAGGCTGGGGCAAGGGCAGGGGCACAGACAGAGAAGTTCCATTCCTTTCCTCCCTTGTGGCAGCTGCTCCATCCAAACTCTATGAAACATGATCACCGACTGACACTGAGCTTGTACCTGACCAATCAGACCCAGTTGGAAGAGCCACGTGACGTTGTTAATGTCTTTGTAAACCGCAGCACAGATTCCATCTTGGAGAAGATAGCAGATTACACCCTGAGGTTCCCAGGCCCTGGAATCTAATTAGTAGCAGCACACAGGCCACCCCAGCTGGAAATCAGGATGCCAGTTCTCAGAGAGTTCTTATCTTTACTATCAGACGATCACATCACTTATTTTCCAAGAAGGTCCAATTACACTTTGCTTATTCTCCTTCCTAGAAAGAACTTAATCACTTGTGCCAGCTTGACTTGTATAATAGACATTTGTTTATCCTACTAGAAAAGCATTCTCTGCTCATCTCTCAGGATTCACAATGAACATCTTCCTCCTGGTTTCTCTCAATTTCAGTCCCTGCCTCTTGGGTCTGGACCCACGGCTCCACAAGACAAGCTTTATTTTTCTGGGTAGCAATCTATCTGCATCTATCAAACTATGTATCAGCCTATTTATTTTGTTTTCTGCCTCCATCTACTAGAATGTAGTTTCTACATGAGGGCATAGTTTTGGTCTGTTTTGTTCTCTGAGCCTAAAACACTGCCTGGTTCTTAGTAGACCCTTGGGAAATATTTGCTGAAGGGATGAATAAATGAGTTTTATTTCTGTCCATTTGGGGGAGGAAAGAGGGGAATCACTGAAGCTTTGCTGAGTCAATGGATAGGAGAGAGGGGTGGGAACTAGGGTCCAGGGTTAGACAAGGAATATTATTTAAAGAAATAAGAGATACCATAGCAAAGAGACAGTTGGAACCGAAAGTTAATGTAGAGGAGCTTCAAGGCCCCAATCCTGGGTGAACACAAAGTACTAAGCCCAAAGGGCCAGTGGACAAGAACTAAGGTTGGGACCACAAAGCCCAGAGATGGACATAGGTCAGCAGGGAGTAGAAGGAAAGGAAGGGGCAGGTACACCAGCACGGTTACACCTGAACAACCAAATTCTGCTTCCTACTGGTTTCCCCTTGCAAAAGTAGGGCTTTAAAAACTGGTTTTTGTTTTTTAATTTACATTGAGAAGTAGCAAGTTATTATTGGTTATTATTTCTTCTAAGTGATAGAGAAATACAATACAAGAAAGGGTAAACTGGTAACAACATATCATGTTTCCCCCGATTATTGTACTGTAAAACCTGACAAATTCATAACTGTTGTGAGATCTAGTTTGAATCTCAGAGGGTTTTTTTTTTTTTAATGTTTCACTTTTTAGTTTGAAACAACTCCAGACCTCCCAAAAAGTTGCAAAAAGAAAAAAGAATTTCTGTATACCAGATTCCCCAAATGTTAACATTTACCATGTTTACCATTCTTTCCCCTGTACCATGTTTACCATTCCTTCCTGCTGTATACTTCTTTCTGAACCACTTGCGAGTAAGATGTAGATACAATGTTCCTCTGGCTCTAAACATTTCTGTATATACTTCCTAAAAACAAGGACTTTTTTTGACAGAACAATGATCAAACTCAAGAAATTAATGTTGATTCACTACTATTTTCTAACCTATGGACCTTATTCAGATGTTGCCAGTTATCCCACTAATGTCCTGTTCAGCATCTTGCAGGAACGGGCCTGCACTATAACCCACCGCTGTGTCAGTCACTGGCTGTGAGCTGCTCAGAGCAAACACTGCGGGAGATCTGGAGAGCTGGGGCTGTCAGTGAACTCTCTTCCCTCCTGCACCAAGAGATCTGGGTGGTGAACTTTTGTGGCTGCCAAAGGCAGTCTTCTTGTGACCAAATGAAAAAGGCTACGAGCATCCCAGAGGTCCACCCTGAACAGGGTTGGACTGTTGACCCCGTGCCAGCAACCGCCTACCTCCAGATCTCTTGCCAGGCCAGAAACATAAATCCCTATGTGTTTAAGCCACTGTCAGCCAAGTCAAGATTTTTGTTATTTATGGCCAAAACATTCCTAACTGATATAATCCTCTAAATAGTGGAAAAAAACCCAGCTTTTTATATCTATGCACAAGCGCACACACATACATTCAAACTGCTCTTAAAAAAATTGAACGAATGAACTATGTAGTATGTGGGTGCACCTGCTTCCCCTCGGCATTTCTAACATATTTCATTACTGAAATTTATTTGGATGACTTTAATAGGCATAACACCTTTCTTTAGCAACAAATCTCACAGGATCACAGAACTTCAGAAGAAAACTGAGTGACTATCTCATCTAAAAACCCTTCACAGTATGTTCAATTTTAAGAAATGTGTTGAGAAGTAACAGAAGTAGTCACAAAAGGGGACAGGATGATGTAACAGCAGGCAGCAGAAGCAGATGAACTCAGTAAAGGTACTTCAATGATGTCAAAGGTAAGTTAGTCCTTACCATACGATCCAGCAATCCCATTCCTGGCTGTATATCTGGAGGGAACTCTAATTTGAAAAGATACACACACCCCAATGTTCACAGAAGCACTCTTAATAACGAAGACACAGAAACAACCCAAATGTCCATCGACAGATGACTGAATAAAAAAGTACTACTCACCCATAAAAAAAGAATAAAATAATACCATTTGCAACAACATGGATGGAACTGGAGATCATCATTCTAAGTGAAACAAGTCAGAAAGAGAAAGAAAAATACCATATGATATCACTTACATGTGGAATCTAAAAAAAAAAAAAAAAAAAAAAGACAAAAATGAACTTATTTACAAAACAGAAACAGACTTACAGCATAGAAAATAAACTTATGGTTACCAGTGGGGAAAGGGGGTTGGAAGAGATAAATTGGGAATTCCAGATTTGCAGATATTAACTAGTATACACAAAATAGATAAACAACAACTTTCTTCTGTATAGCAAAGGGAACTATATCTATATTCAATATCTTGTAGTAACCTATAATGAAAAAGAATAAGAAAAGGAATATATGTATGTATATATATGACTGAAACATTATGCTGTACACCAGAAATTGACACAACATTGCAAACTGACTATACTTCAATTAAAATAAAAAGGTAAGTCTGTTTGTAGTCATGAATGTGTTCATTAAACATTTCCCCACAATATTCTTTATAATTAGAAACAGTAAACTCTCTTTTTTACAGATAATGCAATAGTAACTTGAAATTGCAGTTTGAAATTTGCACCCCTTGGGTAGTAATGGAAATGTTAGCTATCTTGATTGTGGTGGTGATTTCATTGTGTGTACATCTATCAAAATTCATCAAATTGTACATCTGAAATATGTGTAGTTTACTGTACAGGAAGTAGACCACAATGAAGGTGTTTTTAAAAAAGACATTTACACTGGTAAGGTTTTACTATGTCATTATATCAATATAATGTGGTGGAGAGAAGCAAATTCTTTGACATCAGCCTCAACAAGTTTTATCGCAGGCTTTACTACTTGCTAAGGGTGTAACCTTGGGCAAATGATTTGCCCTTTCTTTGTCTTAGTCTTTTCATCTATAAAATGGGAATGGTCTAAGAGCTGTGGCCTCTGAAGGTTGTTGTGAGAATTAAACATTAAATATGTTAACTATTATTACAATTACAGCATGGTATGCTAAGCCATATGCAACAGTTATGTCATGGAAATGAATTGGATTATTAAATTATCCTGGCATTTATTGGCCTTGGAGTGTCCACTGCAAGGATTAATGAACTTTGAGTTCTGTCTTCCACTGGATCTGACTATGCCCCAGCCTCCATGCCTTTCCATTATTGGCAGTAGACTTGACCTCAGATCTTTGTACTTTGAACCTGAAATTGCAATGAAGGGAGGGAGGGCAGTTTATCTGGGGAGGTTTTACTCATGTTGCCATGGAAATTGACCGCTTTTCCAACCTTCAGCCCACACTCTCCAGTCCAGAGCCACGACTCCTTAGTAGACTTTTAAAGACACCAGTGGATACCCTTGGAAGCATATAAAACACTTAAACTTCCTGTTTAAGGCTTTCTGTGCTGTCCCTCTTGTAATCTATATAGATTCTTTCACTAGAACTTGTGAAATGTTGCAGCTCTACATTAATAAGTGGAGTGTCTGTATGTGTATCCACACCTTGAAAGGGGAAAGGCCTGTGATCCAAGCACCTATGCCCAGCTGAGGTGTTGCTCATATGGGAAGCCAACAGAAATATGTTCTCAGTTATTCAAGGGCTCAGAAAACCCACCACTTTTATACCATTTCTGAAAAATTATACTCAGCAAACTGAGGAATAAGGTAAACTTAATAATGAAAAAATTGTGGCATAAAAACTGCTTGGGATGAACATTGAGACCAGTGAATTAAAGGCAAATCAGTGGCATACTAGGTCAAAAGGTAACTCGGCACTAATTATTTGGGTTGCTTGTGCAATGATTTGCAATTTATAGATTGAAAGGAAGAAGTAATAGTGCTCCTTGGAAGCTTAGCGTAGCAGCCACAGACTTCTGGGAAAATTTCTTGGTCCACTTTGTAAATCTTGTCTGCAATTGACAATAAACTAGTTAATCAAGAATTGTAAGAAGTCAAATAAGTGTCTCACTTACATTTACTAAGCTGGGGCTAATAATGCATCAATTCTAAATAAAATATTATTTTTATCCTATGGCCTTGGATCAGATTATCCATCTTTCCCCACTGTCCCCCAAAATAATACATTTGATGGAGAACAAATTGTACCAAAATAACTCTGTGATTCCCACTCCCTAGTGTTTTGGGAGAGCAAATGACATAATAGAAACAGCAAGTCAGTCAGGCCAGCTAATAGTCTACGAACTATTAGCTGTGTAACCTTAGATAAATCACTTTACTATTCTTTGCTTCAAAAATTCTTGATTTATTCCTCATTCTACAACAAAAGAGACAAAGGAGCTTTCCCAAGTACCTCTAGTCTGGACTCTAGGGTGAGAGGAACAATTCTCAATAATCAGTACTATCTAAAGTGGTCAATTATTTGAACAATCAAAAATAATGAAATGGATTCACACACCAAGAAAGGTTATAGGACTAGGATCGACATGAAATAGAAGAACTTATGTCCTCCCTAACAATGAGCACAGCAATTACACTCATGTGTGTATAATTTTTTGTAGTTTCTTCTGTGTGTGCGTGTGTCAATGAACTGTGCTATGTGAATTACATCTCAATAATTTTTTGAAATTAAAACAATGAAAGAGGTGGAGCCAAGAAGCAGGTATTCCAACAGTAAGGCTGAAAGCTCTCAATGACACTACAGCAAATGAAGTACGTTAGCCATCATGAACTATTGTTTAATGAAGACACAAAAAAGAAAGGGGATTGTTCTTTTTCTTGGATGACGGGCATGAGTAGTTGCCAGTTAAGAGCCCTCACAGGGCCCTCTTGCACCCTCACAGCCCTCGCTGGGACTTGCATGTGGTCAGCTCTTAATAAATACCTGCTAATTGCATATCTGAACTAGGTCTTTCATTCTGTACCAGAAAAAAACTTGTTGGCAGGATATGTTTAACAAATTCTTTTTTGGTAATTGTCATCCCTCCCAGCCTAGGAATGGTTAGGTAAAAACGAGAAAAGCACCAGGGAATCAGGGTATATTTCCAGTTCTTATACTGGAAAGAAATTGGATTGGAAATCTGCCCATGTGTGTGGTTTGTCTGGTTTATTGTAAACTAATTTCTGAGAAAAGTTCTTCCCTTACTTCCAGGCATGACGCATCAACTGATTTCAGTGTCAGAGGAGAAACTCAGCCTAAGCTACGGTTGTGTGAAGAGCTACTCTGCCGATTATTAAAATATGCTTCTTTTTTTAATTTTAATTGTGGGCAAATAATACATATATCCAATGTACCATATTTGTTTAAATGAAATTCCTAACAAAAAATAAAAATAGGAAAACAATAACTAACAATGTTTACTTCATAATTAAGGAGTTTCTTTATGGAAATTATATGACTCTTTGCATTCTGTTGAAAGAAAAGGGGTTTCTTAGCTTGTTTTTTTAAATAAATAAATAAATTTATTTATTTATTTAATAGAGGTACTGGCTGGGGCTTGAACCCAGGACCTTGTGTACAGTAAGCATGTACTACTGAGCTATACCTTCCCCTACTCTTAGCTTGTTTTTATTTCAAGAATCAATTTATGAAAATATTGAATTCAATATATATGTTGAATGTCTTCTATGTTTAAAGCACTGTGCTAAGTATTGTAAGATATATATAAATATGATAAGGACATAGTAGACCTTGGCATCAAGAACATTATAGTCTTGGGTGAGATCTTTCCTGGTCATCCCATGGAAAAGTTTGAATCTCCACACTGCCCTGACACTCTTTATCCTCATCCATACCATTTCTTTTTTCTTGGAAAAATCTGACATACTGGGTATTTTATCTGTCTTTTTGTTTGTTGCCTTTTCCCCAAAATAGAATAAAAACTTCATGATGACAGGCATTTTTCTGTGTTGGGTTCACCACTGTGTCTCCAATGTCTGGAATGGTGATTGATATATATTGAGATATATATATAAGCATCTAACAGGTGAACTGACAAGAGTGAGCCAGGTAGTTCAGCCATGGCTAGGGGACTTGTTGATGGAGAGATGGCTTGGAAGTCAGAAGATGGGTCAATTTCTGGGGTGGGTGACCTCGAATTAGGCATTTTTCTTCATTTATAAAGTAAAGGAGTTGGATTATCAGGATACTCAGATTTTCCCATCTAACAAATCACCAGCCACTCCTAAAGAATCTGAGCTCCTCTAAGATAGAAACAAAAGCCCACTGTGTTCCAAAAACAACACTACATGTGTGTTTGCATTTTGTTACATTTTTAATGTATGACGAGTTTTAAGAACACAAAAATTATAATACCATAGAGAGGAGTAAATTTTATCGCTAGGATTTATCAGATAACTAATAACAATAATGCCATGAAGAATTTAAATTACAGTGATGCTGTTGAGAATATTTTATTGAACGTCAACTGTAAAATGCACTAGTGATACATTTAAAATTGCAGTAATTGGGTGGGGAGGGTATATCTCAGTGGTAGAGAGCATGCTTAGCATGCATGTGTACTGGGTTCAACTCCGAGTACCTCCATTAAGAAAAAAATAAATATATCTAATTACCTCCCCCCAAAAAGCAAACAAAACAAAAAATTGCAGTAATGGCATTAGCAGGAGAGACATCATGTACGTCTCCTGAAAACTACTGATGTATTCTTGTAATTTAAAACATTTCATACTGTAGTTATGTAAGGTGTTAACCACTGGAGGAGACTGTGTGTGTGGGAACCTTTCATGCAGAGTGGGGTTGAAGCACCTAGAAAAACTAGAGACCTGGGAACCTCACTGAGCTTACAGAACAGGTGTTACAAACTGTACTCAGCTTTCTAATGGATTCTTCTTTTGAAAAACATGCAGCAGAATTTGGGCTGAGACTTACCTTTATTATAATGAGTTATTTATGTATCACAATTGAGTTGGGTGGGCGGATAGGTAACTGGTACCTTAAACTTCTTGAGCAGTTACTGTCATCTTCTGAGAAGAAGCTAAGTGTTGTGCATGACCAAGTGACCTCAGGTCAGTTTGCAATAGTCCTGACTGACAACTCGCGGGTAAAATAACCTCTCTGTCCCTTTCTTTTGTCATCAGAAGACACCGGAAAACACACATTATCAGGTCAGGGCACCAACCTACTGAATCTCCTCCAGTAGCATCTCTTTGCCTCAGGGTAAAGCCAAACTCCCTAATATAGTTTTAGGGCCTTCAAACTCTGGCCCAGTTATTTTTTCAGCTCATAGCTGACCATTCCCCATTCACTCTCTCTGCTTCAGGCTTTCCTGTAATTCAGAGTTTCTTTCAGTTTCTCAAAAGTGCTGAGCTCTTGCTCCAGTTTTGTTGTCATTGTTTTTCAATTTTAAAACATGAGATAAAATTCATATAACATAAAATTCACCATTTTAAGCATTTTAAAGTGAATGATTCATAATGTCACGCAACCATCTTCACTATCTAACATTTCCATCACCCATAAGAGAAACCCCATACCCATTAGCAGTCATTCAAAATACCCCCCACACCCACCCCCCAACCACTGCTAATCTACACGGTCTCTATGGATTTACCTGCTCTAGACATTTCATTAAATGAAACATGTGGTCTTTTGTGCCTGGATTCTTTTGCTTAGCATAATGTTTTCAACGTTCATCCATGTTGTAGTGTGGAATAGTACTTGTTTCCTTTTCATGACTAAATAACATTCCATTGTATGAATAGACCACATTTTGTTTATCAATTCAACATTTGGGTTATTTCCATTTCTTCTTTTTTTTAAGTTAGTTAATTTATAATGTTGTGTTAGTTTCTGGTGTATAGCAAAGTGATTTAGTTATACATATATATATATTCTTTTTCATATTGTTTTCCATTATGGTCTGTAACAAGATATTGACTATAGTTCCCTGTGCAACACAGTAGGACTTTGTTGTTTATCTATTTTATATATAGTAGTTAGTATCTGCAAATCTCGAACTCCCAATTTACCCCTTCCCACACCCTTTCCCCTCTGGTAACCATAAGTTTCTTTCCTATGTCAGTGAGTCTGTTTCTGTTTTGTAAATAAGTTCACTTGTAGGGTTATTTCCATTTCTTCAGCTGTAATGGATAATGCTGCTATGAATATTTGTGTACAAGTTTTTGTGTGAACATATATTTTCAATTTTGGGGGGTATATACCTAGGAGTAGAATTGGTTTGGTAATTCATATGGTGACTCTATGTTAAACTTTTTTGAAAAAACTGCCCAACTATTTTCTCTCCAGGATGTTTTCATTGGCCCCTGGGATATTTTGAATGTGCCAGGCCTTAGCATGGTACATTCATCTTTTCAGGTCCCAGCTTAGACATTGTTCCTTGAAGAAGCCTTCCCTGACTGCTTGATATGAAATTAGAAGCCCCTGAAATATGAGATAAAGAATATTATCTCATCATTCACCATATTATTTTGTACTTGTTTATTTCTCTTTCCACCAGCACACCCTAGTCTGTGAATTCCACGGGTGTTAAGAGGGAATATGTGTACCTTATTCTCTTGCACAGTGCCTGGCATCTGGGAGGCATGCAGTGAGCACCTGTTAGAATCAATAGTTACAGCATATATTCTATTCAAAGCAACAAAAGACTTGCTGCATAATTCTTCCACTATTAGAAGCCTACATAAATCGATTTATGAAGTTGTCACTGAAGGATGATTCTTAGTGAATTGTTTATATATATATATATATATATATATACACACACATATATATATATCACTAATATTCTCTCTATATACATACATATACATATATCATTAACATTCATGATTATTTTAGTGACTGATTTTTTTAAGTATAAAATTTAGGGACCACCTATTATGCCCAGATTGAAATTGCATTAATCTGTACAAATGTTTCAAAAAGCAACTGCTACATTTTGACCAAGTAATTCCACTTCTGCAAATCCTAAGGAAATAATTCTAAATGCAGAAATGTTTTATGCATAAATGTTTACCTGAAGAATTAATCATAAAAAATTAAAAATTGGAAACAAGCTCCCTCAATAGGTAATAGAGGAATGGCTACATAAATTCTACAGATATTAAAAATAATGTTCAAGAAGAATCTAGAATAATGTAGTAAAAACTGTAATATGCTATGACTGCAACTATCTAAAGAGGAGGAAAAAGTCCCAAACCTACGATAAGACATATATCAAACGGCTAACACTGTATGGTTTGTGCAGTGGGGCAGTGCACGGGTTTTCTCTTCTATTTTATTTTCCAAATTCTAAATATGATTTTATTATCATAATCATTTTTAAGTACAATAATCATTGAAGCAAATAACATGAAAAAAATGTTAAAAGCCCACATGACTAAAAGGGATAGCTCTGATGATGTTTTTGTTTAGGACTTTCACTTTGAGAGCATAGGGATAGAGATTTATAATGCTTTATGAAATGCTGTTCAGAAATTCAGAAAATAGCCCAAATTAACTAAGAAAATTAACTCTAACACTCATGGAAATACTGAGACTCTTATCTATAATTTTCCACATTTATAATTATTACATAATGCCTGAGGAATGTAGAGCAAAGCCCATCCTCAAACTTCAGTGAGCAGAATAATTACCAGAGCCTCTGGGTTAAGAGAGATTCCCCAATTCTGGCCCCAGAGATTCACATTTGCTAAATCTGGGATGGAGTTCAGGCATCAGCCACTTTTATCTAACAAGCAAAATAATGATGCAAATGAGCCATAGACCACACGTGAGAAAACATGTTTTCTAATATTTTCTAAGGTCTTGACCTATTTCTAATTCAGAAGTGGCCAAATGTAATGAGCTCTGCTCTGGAAGATGAATGCCGCAAAGTTCGCCAACCTACAGCACAGCGGACTCCAGTGATGCCAAGCTGGGAGTTTTACAGAGCACTTCACCTTGGTTTGCTTGCTCTGAGGGAAAAATAGAAAATAGAAAAATAGAGAAAACGCCTATGCTTTTAATTTTAACAAATGTCTTGTCTCTTGCCGCCTTGGGACAGTAACACAGTAGGTGAACCTTTATCATTTCTAAACTGGCCCCTTTGATGGTATGTTAAACATAAAAGTCAAGCTAAAGAACTACTTAAAACCTTTCCTAATTCCAAGAAACTTTGCTATTCAGTCACTGTTTGGACATGGACAAACAATGATAACGTCTCATCTGCATGTCAATGTAATTTTATCATCTTAAAACTTGGAGAGTGCAGTGAGAATCTGGCTGGCTGGCACAGATTCCTCTCTCCCAGAGATGCCCTGGAGGCGAGAAAGTGGGACATCCACATACTCCATGTGCTCACAGTCCCAGCCCTTGCCAAGTACATGTCCAACTGCTTGGAGTCGGCAATGAAAAGTAAAGGAAATCTATGCTGGAAGCTTTCACCTAGTTCTAAAGGGAATTTCATTCTATTTGTAACCAGCCTGAGTTCTTACTTCTCTAGCAGTCACGTAATTAAGATGCAATAATTGGTCAGGAGTCAGAGCCACAAAATCGAGCTTGTAAGAAAAAAAAAGCTGTTAACTGTTCTGTGCTGCTGTTGCTGATAATTTTTTTTAACTGCAGGCTAAGGTGTTGGTCCCTGTGTGCACGCCCACCTCTCCCTAGCCCCCAAGGCCACTTCTAAGAAATTGGTGGGGCTGGGGAGTGGTTAGGAAGAAGGCCCTGGGCAACAGACTATCGGGAATGTGGGGTCCTTTGAAAACCACTGCCAGAGGGACAGAGGCTCAAGATACCCCTTTAAAACTCAAATGGCTGCTGGGACATACCTGTTGGATGACACACCTTTATTTACCTGGCTGGGAAACAGCCTCTGGTTGTCCTTGGTCAGCCCTAACCCCTTCCCAGTTGTGGAGAGCTTGGATTCTGCCTAGTAACAGGCCATTTGAAATTCCCATTGGCGGGAACCAATCTTTTATATAATGATAACATCCCCTTATGAAATTGCAGGATTAATTATTGGTGGGCATTTAGGATAGATGTGGTTTAAGAAAGGGATAATCAGTTATGTATTTTTTAAAAATTTCTAGTTTGAAATAAATCAAACTTAAAGAAATTTGAAAAACTGTACAAACTCTATTTACCCTCTACTCCTGTCCCTTGTAAATGTTTTCCCATCTTTGCTCTGTACTCCCCTTCTTTTTTTTTAATTAATAGACTTTTTAAGAACAGCTTTTGATTTACAGAAACACTGAGCAAATAGTTCACAGAGTTAAAATGACCCCTTATACTCACACACACACACACACCCACACACAGTTTCCCCTATTAGTAATATCTTACGTAAGTATAATACATTTGTTACAATTATGAACCACCATTGATTTATTATTATCTAAAGTCTATCACTTATTCAGATTTCCTTCTCTTTTACCCCCTTGCTCGTGTCACTTTAATTTGACTCAATCCTTCTGAAGTACAAGGCGGTAAATATAAGTGTCAGCTATAAAACTGCACCTGGGAAAATCGGCAAAAAATAAAGGACCTTACAATTATTTTAAAAAGATATATCACTACTATTTGTTATAGTGAGAATGACCCAAATGTCAAAGAGGAGAGAAATGGCTAAGCAAACTATTATATGTTAACATAGTGATATGCCTGCTGGCTATTAAAAATGTAAACTGGGAAAATTGTTTTAATATATGGAGTATGCTGTTAATGAACATAATGGAAGGCAAAATAAAATATGTAGGCTGGCTATAACTAGTCAATCCAAAGTTAAAAGGGATTTATGGCATTGGAAATTATTAGAACTGATTACTCCCTAGGTTATATCTTTTGTAACTATGTTTGAATTGATTTTTAAAAAGTATTATTTAAAAAAACTAGCAGCAATTTTCATCTTCAGGAAATACTTTAAAAGAGTTAATATGATCAGAAAAAAAACTTTGAGATTCCTATCTCTCCTTCCTCATTCTTATGTTGAATGATAAAGAAGTTCTAGCTATCAAAATAAATAAATAAAGAGAAAAACCAGACCAACGATACTGGTAGATCAGCTCATTTTAAGTCGTAATCATATCTGGCCCACACCTGTCTCACATCTTCACTGCCCCACAAGCAAACAGAACAGCTACAGGTGTGAGATGGGCAGTCACAGCTGGGAATTCTCTCTTGTTTTCCTACAAGCAGGAGCAGGCAACCAGTTTTCTGGAGGAGGGGCCTCCTGCCTGAAAGGTTATGCACCCAGAACACTGGGCAAAAAAAAAAAAAAAAAAGCTGATTAAAAACAAAAGAACATCATTGCTTCAAGTCAAATGAATGCAAAAAATGATTTTTAAAATAATTTAAAACTTAATACATTTAGGATCTAGCCCTGTATGGAAAGGACGTGACAATGAAGCAAAGTCTGGTCTGCAAATGAATTCTGAACTGCCACACATTCAACCACCTGAAGAGCTAAACTTTTTTTAATCTTGAACTCAATAACAATACCCAATTCAAATGCAAAAATTACAATATACTTAACAATAAAATAGGTTGGAAATTACGATGCACAGTATGATTTCATTTTGATATAAATTCTGGAATGATACACACTAAAATATTACCAGTGATTACCCTAAGGTACTGAAATTAGGGCAATTTTATTTTCTTCTTCTGTATTTCTTTATCAGCATTATCTATTTTTTTTTTTACAATAAACATGTATCATTTGTATAATTTAAAAATTCTTTCTTTCCTCCCTTCTTTCCTTCCTTCCCCTTTCTTCCTTCCTTCATGGTGGTACTGAGGATTAAACCCAGGACCTGGTGCATGCTAAGCAAGCACTCTACCACTGAGCTCCCCCACCAAATTCTTTAAAATGTGAAAATAAATATAAAATTTATAGAACCTAACTTTTCATCAACTGACTTTAGTTCTTTATCTAAATGCAAAGATAATTGATATTTATAATAAGCACAAAGCACTTAAGGATCTTGTATGGTTTTTCAAAATCATAAATTACTTTGTGTTTAGTTTTAGTGCTGAGTATTTTTAATTGTAGTTCAGTTTTCTTAAACTATTAATCATGTGAAGTACATGTGAGAAATTCCTATTAATTAGAATAATTTATTATCCAGAGAAATCCATTTCACAAACCTACCAGGTAATGGAACTATTTATTGTGGTACCATCCTACATAACAAAACACTGCTTAACTTCTATATAAACTTCCTTCTTTTTTTTTTAGGAACACCAAATAGTTCGTTACTTCAAAGTCAATTTCCATCATAAGCCAGTGTCAGGATGCTGTGGCTTTAAATTTATAAAGGATAAGGATTTTCTTTTTTCAACTCACAGGAAATGAATAAAGACATAAAGAGTTTTGAACCTCAGGAAATACCACACAAAGACCTCCAAAATGGAATCTGAGTCAGATGTGTACCACAATAAAGAGAAAACGTTAACTCTGATAGAATAAGAGCTGTCCTGTGCCCACAGTGCTGGGATTGACAGGTGATACTTGTCCACCTGTCTGTCATTCTCCTTTTCCAGGTGGTCTTGAAAGAGCTTTTAGAAGGAAAACACCTGAAGCCAAGAGACCACAGAACGTGTAAGGTGACACACATATAAGGGACATAGGGTTATGGTCAGGCGGCACTTAATATAGCTCCTGCCTGTAGGTGTTTGTCTGTGCCCTATGTTTAGAGAAATAATCTCTTTCTCAAAGAATCACAGGCTGCTCTCAAGATTAGGAGTTTTCATGCTCACTCGGTCAAGTTGCCTTATGCAGATACCTTCCTTTATTAGGACTCTGGGAGACATCTTAACTAAACACAATAAATCTTGTGGAGTAAGAATATAAATATAACCAATTCAATTCCCCATTATCTATGCTTGAACATATGTGGTGGAGAGGGGTGTTTTGGAGTGACATAGACTATCAATAATACTGATCTTTGAAAATTTCAAATAATTCAAAAACCTTAACAAGTAGCAAGTAGTCTTGAGTTTCAACCCCTCTGTCAAGTCCTGACGGAAAGTGGCAGTTGGTCAAGAATAAAGATCAGAAGGGAAAATAGGTGTGAAAGATCATCCCCATTGGATACTGCTCCTGTAAATGATGCGTATACCTCACAGCTGAAAAGTGATTCCAGTGGGGGAGGGTACAGTGCAGTGGCAGAATGTGTGCTTAGCACACACCAAGTCCTGGCACCTCCATTAATAAATAAATAAATAAACCTAATTACCCCTCCCAAAACAAAATAAAACAAAAATCCTAGAAGGGGATGCAAAATAGTTCCAGACTCAGTTTTCACAAGATTTCATGACAGGAGCTAGAAACCAAGAAGTACTGTGCCAAAGAGGAATAACATTTCAATTTATCAATAATGTTTAATCCAGTCTAGTGAGACTTCATCTTGATCGAGTTAGTGGAATTTTGGTAATGTTACTGCATGGCTGAACTTAGATACTGCAGATTTCATGAGTGATGGTAGCTTTACATACACACACACTGAACTCCCTGTAAGCCTCCACCCCTTCAGAGTTCTGCCTGGGTTTCAATTCCAGGCTACACCAGAGCTGCTAACTTGACTGATAATAGTTTACATGACTTCAATTAAACCTAATTCTGTTTAATGACATACCACGATGGCTCATGATTGTTACACACAAGAGATAGTTGGATGGTCTTTTTCAATTGAAATGAGAAATACGAGCATCTTTTTATGTAGAAGCATAAGGAGAAATGTTAGGCTTTATCAGCAAATCTCAGTCTTGTAGCACCTTTTAAGTCAACTAGAGAATTTCTTTGTCTTCAGCATAGATGGAAATTTAAAGTGAACTGTATATTTTGAATGGTATTTAAAATAATAATAGCTATACATTCAATATCTTGTAATAACCCATAATGAAAAAGAATATGAAAAAGTATATACGTATAACCGTGCTGTGAGCCAGAAACTAACACAACATGGTAAATCAACTATACTTCAATTAAAAAAAAAAATAATAGCTAACATTTGTTGAGGATTCACTACGTACCATGCATTTTCTAAGGACTTTGTGTGAGTTCATTTGATCTTTAAAAAAAAAATCTTAAAAATGAGAAAATCAAGAAACTGAAAGTTGTCCCAGCCATGACAGGAACCCAAGGAGATTAGCTCATTGTCATGAGCCTTTATATGCTACTATCTTACCCTTTCATTACATATTTTTAATCATTTGTTTGATGTCAGCAAACAGAAGCACACACACTTACAGTGCTGTGCTAAACAGCCTGCACAGAGACTGAATTTATTCTCTTAGATCAGTGTCACCTGAACCTAGACTGTCATCACAGTCATGAAGTGGTCTAATTGCTGAACCAGGGCATTAGAGATGAGAGGAAATACAGAGATCCTTTGGGATCTTACCTAATCCCTTCTGATCCTTATCAACTCTCCAACTAAAATTTTCTTTCCTCATTGTAAATATCTGATCTTATTCACCTTACCCAGCTGATTGAGTCAACATCCCAATTTCCAATATGACACTAAGACACTACAATAACTTAACTGATCTCTGCTTCTAGTTTGCCTCCTTTACTGTAGCAAGAGGAATCTTTGCTCTACCCCAGCCTATATGTGTCACTCCCCTGCATTAAACCGTCAATGGCTCCCCATTGCCTATGTCAGTAGTTCTCAGATGCGTATAGGAATTTATTGTGGTGATGGTCGTGCAACTCTGTGAATATACTCAAAACCATTGAACTGTACACTTTAAGTAGGTGAATTGCATGGGATGTGAGCTCTATCTCCATAAAGTTGTTACTTTAAAAAATTTATGGAGGATTCAACGCATCTGGAAGTCATGGCATGCTATGGGCAACATCCTGAAATGTTGAACCAGAAGCAATTTTATTAGCAGAAAAAAAGGCTATGGTAGATACTACATATAATTATAAGATGAAAACCCACTACTTTACAACTATATCTACAGTAAAGCAAGGGGTTGAGCTAAGATTATCACCAGTTTCTAATGTTTGCCTTTAATATTAAATTGTCATTTATTAAATCATTTTATTGCCTACAAGCTAGCAAACAAGCATTGACATCAAAGACAAGGAAAATCTGAAAGGGAAACTTTAAAATGGAGTACATCCTGTGTAGTTCTTTGATTTATTTATGTATTTTCTTGCCTTCAGATTAAGACCAGGAGTTTCTATATTTGGAATAACACTAAGGTTTTCTGGAGGAGATATGACAATCCCTGGCTTCCTAGAAAATGCCTATTTCTCTTGATATCACAAAAGACCCTTTTTCCAACCTGACCTTAAAAAGTCTCTTTCCTTCTTCACCTTGCTCCACACCACCTCAAGGCTGCCACACAGCAGTAGCCACATATCCCCCACCACCATGAGCGGCTAAGCATCCTGCAAACACACCCTGCAGCTTTGCTCCTGCTCCTCCTCCTCTTGGAATATTCTTTCCTCCTTTCTCCACTTGACTATCTAAGTTCCATGTTACCTTCCCGACTTCCGCAGTCCAAGAAAGTACCACAAGAGCAGGAAACATGTGTGTCCTCCTGAATGTTGTGTCTCCAACATAAACATAGGGGCTGGTCTAGAGAAAGTGCCCCAGAAATATCCCCTTCTCTGCACCCTCAGGGTCTTCATGCCCGAGTCTCCCCACTCACCTCCTGTGCTGAAGTTATTTTTCTGTGACCTCATCCTCACGTTCTCCTTCATAGCAGACGATGAGTTCTCGAAGGCAGGAGTTACGTCTGTCACAGAGTAGATGCTCTGTAAGTATCTGCTACATTTAGGTGAATTGAAAAATACATTCTCTGATACTCAGACATTCAAAGTCTCAAGGAAAAAGAAAACAGTCTAAAATACTACGTGGCAACAACTCTAAGTGAGGCGTGGACCTAGCATTACGAGATTCTGACGAAGGGGCTATCAGTCTTCTGGACTGGAGGTGCTTACTCTGGAATCTTCATAGAGGCTGAGACACTTGAGCTGTCCCTTGAAAAATAAGAGCCAGTTCACCAAGAAAATAGCGAAAGGGATTCGAAGGTAAAGGAATTCAGCACCAAGACAGAAACTGGGAGGGTAAGGGCATTCGTCCCCAGTGGGTCAGGTGAGGCCTCAGTGTGGGGTTGGTGGCAGGGAGTGGCCGGCAGGAGGCTGGGCCTGGCAGTGCTCCCAGCCTGTGCTTTGTGACGTGAGCCAAAGGGTCATGTCATCAGGTTTGTGTTTTAACCTGCTCTCAACAGCCTCTTCTTTGCTACCCCCTTCCAACATACACGTGGACCATATAAGAAACGTGACTGCCATCATAGATAGGATGTGTGGACAAAGGTCAGAGGGACCTGATAGATTCTTGTGAGAATGAACCTGGGACTCAGGATGGTGTTCTAACCATTGAGTAATCAGCCAACCTTGTGCTCTGGAAATCACGCACTGAAGCAGAAGGAAAGAATGTGGTAGAACCAACACAGCTGGTTTCTAACAAAGCTGGTTTCTTCGGAAAGCCAGCATCATTCACTTAAAAAGATGCCTGGCCTCCCAAAAGCCCACCCTGATTTTCTTAGCCCAAAGGACTCTCTCTGAAATACACTGGAGCACTTGATTTTGTACTTAAGACACTTGGAAAAACATTTTTTTTCTTGCATTGCAGTTGTTTTCTCTTCATTCCTGGTACCACCTTTTTATCCTTTGCCTCATTTTAAAAGCTTATACCTGATACAGGGCGGTTTCAAAAGACAGCTTGGGGGCAAGGTAGAGTATAAATCAATTAAAAACATGTCTTGTTAGATTTTAAGTTTCAGGAGGGGGAAGTCATGTCCCACTCATCTTTATAAAATTTTACCAAGTAAAACATTTGTTGAATAAATTCATGTCATGATAACAATATGTAAAGTAAAAACATTCTTTGGCTTCTAAAAGAAGTTGACATTTTGGTGATTTTTTTTCCCTTGGAAAATCACTCCCTTTCCTACGAGTATTTGCCTAGATATTTAACTTTTATTTTTAAAAATTTCAACTCTCTTAACCATTACCCTCGTCTATGCTTGTCACTTTTTTCCTTGATTTGATTTGCAAAAGTTTCCTCTCTTTTTTTTGAGAAAAACAACCCGCAGTTTGATTTATTATGCCTATTTTTTGTTGTTTTCTAATAGAGCAGAGATATATTTACAACAGCAAAATCATTACGTAAAACTCCAAAGAAACAAAAATATTTGCCACTCACTGAGACACAATTTTGTAAAGAAGAAAGTTAACAGTAATCAGCATAAGTACAGTAAGTTACAAAGATATGCTGATATTTTAATGGGGGAAAATAGCCAAAAGAAACACAAAAATACTTTAAAAATACAGCATCTTCGCCACAGCACATGAAAACATTTCCATAAAAAATTAACTATTTCCACTTGGACACTTAATTTTTCAGCCCTCTTTGAATTTACATTCTGAAATCTTGATGTTCTACTGTAGTTTATAAATTAGCCATTCATTCTCTCATTCCATGGACTCACAAAGATCAGTCCCATCACAAGCAATTAGAAGGACCAACTTCCTGCTAGAGATACAGCACTTCAAGGCTAGTATTTAATCTTAATTGGCAACAAGTTTAGTGCAAATAAAATTATATTTAGCAGCTTAGAAGATTCCTAGTGGGGAGGCATTCACTTCTTAACCCTTACTGCTTCCCTCGGAACAAACCATCTCTCTCTTTTCAAGAGTATGAACGTGGGCCATTCAAACTTAGTGAAAACTGCTAATGCTAATTCTGCTCTTTGTTACACAGGCAGTTTCCATGAAAGATGTTTCAGTCATTCTGCAAATGAGACATGCAGTTTTTACATTTGGAAAGTTCCCCTCAGGTTGATCTTTTTTTTTTTTTAAGTAGGGCCTGAATGTCAGTCATAACTGGATCTTACCCAAATGCTTCTCTGAAACAATGCACTAACCATTCCTGGCATTGGCCACCATAGGTTGCATTCAAAGAAAGACCTGAGGACAGGGCTGAGGAATCTCTTAAATCAAGTTCTACTCTCCAGCAACAATTTTATTTCAGATATGAACGCCAAAATAAAAGGAAAAGAAGAGGAGCCATCTGATTTCCAACCTGGTGCTTTTCACTCTGAGCCAAGATTTATTCTCCAAATGAATGGGAGCCAGAGAGCTCCTAGCCAGAGAGAGGATTTTGTTTGAGCTTCATCAATTCCTTGAATTGTCTCTCTTCTTGTTAGACACCTGTTCCCTCTCTAGCCAAGGCCTGGGATCGCTGCTTGGGAGAACAGCGTGGCCTGCTGTGCCCGGTTCTCTGGTGGCCAGGGAAGAGGAAGGACACCTGGGTTGTAAGCACCTGCCTCTGCTCCTTGTTAAGGTTTCACTGGCCCAAGGACTTGAGCCGTCAGAAAGCTTGGAAGACCGCTGAGGTCCTGAATGTGTGACACAATCTAGGGAGGTAAACACTAGGTAGGCCATCTCACTTGACCTCTCTCTTGACCAACTCCTTGCCAAGTTTTCCACTCCCCACTGAATGCTCACTGACTAGCTCAAGGATGGGCGGTGGTGGTAGCATGTTGGAGAGAGGGGCCCACTCAGTCACTGTACTCTTCTCTCTCCCTTGGAGAGAATTTCTCATACTGGTTGGCCAACTTCCATTTGTTGTGCTGACTTTTGAGTAGTGCAGCAAGGGAAGTCTTTCGGGTGACATGTCTAGATACATCCCTGTTCCTGGCCTTCCTGATGGGGGAAGAGTTTCGAACCAAAGGATAGGCAGGGAAAATGGGCTTGCCCCGTGGGGCTTCCAGGAGCTGCCATATTTCCCCAGAGGTATTACTGGTCAGATACTGCCACGGCTTCTTCCCACTGCTGTCCCGGATATTCACACGAGACGCCAGCCTTTGCACTAGCAATTTGATGATGCCCTGGTGGCCATGAATGGCTGCAAGGTGGAGTGGGGTATACCCACAACTGGACTTCACATTTACATCAAGAGCAATCCCTGCCTTCTGTGCACCCGACACCAAGTCCTGAAGGGCCCTCAGGTCACCATGTTTGGCTATCCAGTGCAAGGCAGTGTACCCAGTCAAAAAGTCTTTGTGCAAAGCCAGCTGGGGATCCTCCCAGAACAAAGTCAACACCTGAATCCAAGAGCCACTGGCGAGCTTCACAATCCATTCATGCTCCCTGGCATCGAGGGGAACCAGGGATGACTTGTGATCAGAAGATCTGTGGGGGACCAAGGCTGCAGGCCTCTCCCCTCCAGGGGCCCATGGGCTATGTGGACACCCACGATCGGCAAAAGCAGCCTTAATGTCTGCAGGTTTTGGTGTCAAAGCGGCATCCACCCATGGGTTGGACACTGTTCCTGCCTTGGAGGGTTTCCTGGACCGGGGTGGGCGACGGTTCCTTTTCAGCAAATCTTCCTCAAGGCACTCCTCATCTGAGGAGGACACTTTGGCTCTCCCTGCCCTAGAGCTCCTCCTTAGGGATCTCCTTAATTTGGGAGCTGGCCAGGGCAAAGGCTGGGGGTGGCCTGCAAGGCCATCAGCTCCTGTTGGGATGGGCTGAGAGGTGTGACCCTCCCCTCTATTTCTGAGGCCCTGAGGGTCCCTGTTGGAACTGCCCTCCTTTGGAAAAGGGTCTCCAGCTGGATTCCTGAGCCTTCTCCAATCTGAGGCTCCAAGAGCAACGTGCAGCCCTTCTTCAGAACCCCCAGGGGACTCTTTGGGTCCACTGCTGCTCTCCTCACTGCCGTGGCTCTCCTGGTCCACAAAGTCATCCAGATCCTGTAGGGACAGCTGACAACGAATGCTACGAAAGACTGCCAGTGGCGAATTCCCAGGACAGGATTCCGGAACAGCGGGAAAGCGAGAATGAGAGGAAAGAGGAGGGTCAGATGGCGCTGAGTTAGGTTCCAGCACCCACCAGCCTGGCTCTGAGGGTAGCTGGGGGAAGTTGTCTGGCAGCACCGACCAGGCTCGGATGGGGCCATGGTCCCGGGCCTCCGGTGTCTGGGGGTGTCTGGCCACCCACTCCCGAGTGCGCTGCTGCTGCTGCTGCAGGGTCGAATAACGCAGAGAGCCCGGGGTCACCAGCTCCGGCGGGTCTCTGGGGGAAGCGGGAGCAGACTGCAAAGCAAGAGAGGAAACCCGGCTCCCAGCAGCCTCGACGGTTGGAGGAGACGAGAGGGGCGCGGCGGGCTCGGGCCGGGGCTCCTCGGGCACACTTTCTCGATGCGGCCTGGGAGCCCCGCGGTCTTCCCGAGCAGGCGGAGCCGGTGCCGGCTTCTCCTCGGCGCTGACGGTGGCGGTGGCTGTGATGGCGGGGTCGGGGAGGCCGCTGAGCAGCGGCTCGCCCTGGAGTCCCCCCTGGCCGTTCTGGAGACATTCCCAGCAGCAGTGGCCCTGCGTCTCGGCCGCCGCGCACCTCGTTCCCTCCCGAGGAGCCGCCGCTGCAGCCGCGGGCACCGGCGCCCGGTGGCGGGAGCTGCCCCTCTGCCCGCCGCCTCCGCGGGCCGCCTCTCGGGCGCCGCTGGCCGGGAGTCCATTGCAACCTGCGTCGGCGGCTGGCGCTGCGGCACCTGCTGGCTCCTCCTCCGGCTCCTTCTCGCGCCGCCGCCGCCGGGGCTGCTGCTGCGGCGGCGGCCGCGGTTCCCCCCCGCGCACGCTTCGCGGGGCGCTGGACGCAGCTCCCCCTGCAGGGGCGGCGGCCGCGGGCGGGTCGCTGGGTCGCTGCAGCCCCTCCTCCCCCAAAAGGTCCCTGTACCTCCTCTTGAGCACCACGTACTTGGTGCCGTCGGGGTCCTGGCGCACTGCGGCGACCGAGTTGACGAAGCCCTTGAAAAGCTCGCGGCGGCGCTGGTGCTGGCTGGGGGGCGCGTCGGGGTCTCGGAGGAAGCTCTTGAAGTGGCTCAGCAAGGCGGCGTTGGTCACTCGGCCTCCGGCCTGGCACAGAAAGTCCAGTAGTGCCTCCTGGCTCAACTCTCGGGCCATCGCTGCCCTGCCGTCCCCCGGCCCCGGGGTGTCTGCGTGCCGCCCTCCCTACGCTCTCCCCCGCCAGCAGAAACCCTGACCTGGCTTGTGTCACCTGCGCTCGGGGCGGCGCCACCCGCCTCCATCAGCCGCGGCCTGCTCGCAGCCCCCGAACATGCCAAGAGGGCCGCGGGTGACCCGGGGCTGAGTCCCCGCGCGCGGCCCGGGTGGGAGAAGGCGGCTCCGGGGCCGCCCCTGTGCGACGCTCGCCTCTCGCAGCCAGTCCCCGCAGCGAAAGTTCCCGGGATAGGTCGGAGTCGGTTTCACCTGCGCCCTGGCGACGCCTCCTCTCCGACTCTGGGGGAAGGGCCCGGCCCGCCTCCTCCTGTCCCTCCGCCCTCCGAGGTCTCCCCCACCCCTGCCACCCATCCCAGATGAGTCAGACTGGTCCGAACCCGGGAGAATGCCGTAGGTGAGGTC
Organism: Camelus ferus; assembly: GCF_009834535.1. Taxonomy (NCBI): domain Eukaryota; kingdom Metazoa; phylum Chordata; class Mammalia; order Artiodactyla; family Camelidae; genus Camelus; species Camelus ferus. Next base: position 48,612,646 of record NC_045697.1, on the reverse strand, counting down.
GTCAGCGAGCCGGAGCCGGCAACGAACCTCTCTGCAGGACGCGCAGCTGCTCCCGGCCGGGGGAATGGAAAGCAGGTAGGCGACCCGCCGCTCCTTTGGGTCTCAGCCACGTAGGAAACGAAAACAATAGAAGATCTGTTCCCGCTCTCTCCTTTCTCTGCGTTAAGTCACGGCTGAAGTCGAAGGCTGGAGGAAAAGGTGCAAATTAACCAGCACCCTGCGGTCTCGCCAACAGATAGATACTTTTATTAACGCTGTAGGGTAGTAATTTCAGATTCCCTGAGGCCGTGTCCAGATGGGGGGGGGGGCTCATTTTGCATCTAAAACAAGCCTGTCTTGATCTGGTGATCCTGCCCTCCGAACGCTGGCTCCAAGGAGTCCAAATACACCAAAGTCTGTACTGAAAAGAGAAATCACTCTGAAGGTTACAGGTTGATTTCGGCCTTTTTTCTTCCTAATTGTCTAACGTTAAAATGCCAGGAAAATCAAATTTGGTGGTTGAACTGAACAGGAATTATGAAATGATCCCCTGGTAGCGGAAATGAACAGAAATTACTTCTCAGCAGTTAAGGTATTTGATGTCTAGTGTTACTTTGTTTTTATTTACTCCAAAATTTGTGAACAGATTTGTACAGTCTCTTTTGTGTTGGCTTAAGTGGTGAAGTCTTTTCCCTCTAAAGGTAAGATTTCCTTCACACGTTCAGAATGTTCAGCATTGCAGTCTAGCTTGATTTGACGTGGCTGCTCTCAATGTTAGAATGTCTGTTTGACTCTAATTCTCCACTGAGGGGCTGTGAATTTCCTAATTCCAAATATCGAATTCCAAAACTCTAGTTTCAAAACGCTGGTCTCTTGAAGACAGTAGAATCACAGTCCTTCTCCTAACAGCTGCTTTCCCCCTTCATTTTATTTAACCACAGGCTGACCTTGTCCCTTCTGTAATAATCCATCTGGTCTCTGAGTTGAGACTTAAAAAAAAAATCAATCCTGTTTACATGCCAGAGATACTTTCCTGGCTTTATCTATTTGCCTATCTGGCTCCGCACCCTCTCCCATTCTTTCTTTAGCTGTCTTCCCATTTCTTTCAGTTGTGACTAGTTGCCCTCAGCCCCTACTGTGACAGCAAATTTGCTTATTTTTGGAATCCCCTGTTGGCTATATTTCCCATTATAAAGTGCCTATTTTCTCCTGCCCTGTCTTTTGCCAGTCTTCCTTCCTGTATGACCTTCATCTTTCCTTTTTTTCTCCTTTGGCTCTACTATTTCTGATTGTTTCATGAGTCCCTGTCCTTTGTGCCAAGGGAAGGCATTGAAAGTATGTTGGTCCCACAGTTGTCAGCGTGTTTCAGCATGGGCCAGTTTTACTGAATGCCACACAGGCCACATTAGGTGAGCTTCGTTCTAAGTCCTCAGCATACCCTGGTACTTTTCCATGAATGAATTGGAATCCTTGGCTTTAAATTATCTAGGTCAGAAAGAAAAACTGGGAAACCTTTTTGTCTATTTTTGGCATTTTTTTGAATCTAAACCCAATATTGAGTTAAGAGGGGGCAAATGTTTCCCACTGAGGTCTTTACAGTAACTTCCAGCCTTTAGTTTTTTTTGTATTTGTTTTTTGTCTGGGGAGGTAATTAGGTTTGTTTGTTTGTTTATTTAATGGAGGTACTGGGAATTGAACCCTGGGAGCTCATGTATGCTGAGCATGCGCTCTATCACTTGAGCTATACCCTACCCCACCAAGCCTTTAGGCTAGTTATTAGAATACAAGTTTTGTATTAAACTTTAGCTTCCTTCTGTGTTTATTTCCTGGTGGAGTCTTGCTGGGACTGTGAGGTGTGTCTATACCTGGGGTGGAAGGGAGGCCAAACAAAATGCAGCTGGGCGCTGTAGAGCGGCAAGTGGAAAGAATCCCCCTTTGGTACTTGTCAGAACTGGTTACCAAAAAGGGAGCTTGTGGCAAGAGGTGACAACATAGAGGTTTGAACTTGAAGCACTTAGGACTAGAAAGAAAGGAAGGGGTCACCAAGGTCATAGTTGTTAAAATCAGATTCTCTTTAGTTGAGAGTGGGAAGAGTAGGTCCGGAGGAATATAAAGCAGGGGAGGGGAAGGAAAAAAAACCCCATTGCTTTAGCTTTCCGGGAGCCCAGGTGGCTTAGTATTAAGACCTTCTTTCCTCCTTTTTCTCTGTCTTGTCCCAGGCTAAGGCGATGGTTAATTAGAATATTCTTCACCTTATCTCAGGGAACATTTTTATACGTCCCTCACAGAGACTTCTTTATTTCCAGGAATATTAATGTGGCACCTACGTGGCTGTAGCACTGCTGGAAACAAGTATAAAGAACGCATGCTCAAGAACTCACTCTTTATTGGGAGCAACAAACAAGAGAAATGGCTTAAACCTGTGTGTGAAGTGATTTAACAAAGGTCAGATCCTGGAGAAATTGAGAGGCAGTACATAAAGAAAGAACCCAGGCTCAGCTTGGAGGATCAGGACAATTCTCCAATAAAAGGCAACTTGGAGTAGAATTGGTGAGGAAGAGGCAGAGGAAACGTTGGTGCAAAAGCCCAAGATCTGGCTCAGCAGAGCATATTTGGGGAACTAACTGCAAATAGGTCTACTTGGCTTTAAGGAAGAGGATCTATGTGGATGTGCTAGAAACAAGACTCGCAAAATTAGGAGGGAGTCAGAAGATGAAGGGGTTGGGGTGGGGAGGGGAGCCTTTGAAGAATTTTTAGGAGGGTTAGTGACCTGACCAGATTTGTACTTTAGAAACATTATCCTGGAGGTAAGTGCCAGTTTGGAATTGTGACCCATATTAACGAGTAAAAATAGGACATTGCAGAACAATAATGTATCTAACCAAATCTAAGACACTATTGATTGTATGATAGTTTGATTTCAGAGATGTTAAAATGTGGGGGGGGGGGAAGGTGCCTCTTAAAGTGGAAGAAGTAAAGCATGATTAATAAATTCCTATTTTTAGAAAAAAAAAGTTTTTGGGAGTAAGATTTGAGGACTGGATCAGGGGTAACTTTACCTTTTTCTTTACAGCCTTATAAACTATTGGCTATTTTATGATAAGAGTATATTCCTTTTTAGTCTGAAAAAGACACTAAAGAAAAAAAGATGTAAATCAACAACAATGATGAAGAAAAAACAATATCAAATCTCTAGGTGGGAGAAAGGAGATAAAGGCCAATAGGAAAACCAGTCCAGAAATTATTGAGATGATCCAGATAAGGGAGCCAAAAGGTCCAAGTTCAGCAGTGTCAGAAAAAGGCAGATGAATGGATGGATGGGAGAGGGGTGGCAAGTCAATAGGATTTGCAGCCACAGGAGTCTGGACGTGAGGAACAACCTGCCTTCTGTCATGCATCTGGCCTGAGTCCCTAGATGGATGGATGTTACCATATATATGGATAGAAATGCAGAATGAACAGTCAGTTCTAGAAACAAAGAAGATAAATTCAGTTTGAGACATATTAAGTTTGAGGTGCCTTTGGGCCATTAAAAACAGGAATGCCTAGAAGGCAGTTGACCATATAGATTGGAGGCTGTAACAATGTATGACATTAGCATATATAAATGGTCATTTAAACCACAGATGATGATAAAATTGCTTACAAAGAGTATGCCTGCCAAGGGAAGGGAAGGAGGGAGCGGGTGAATCCACAGTTACCAAAGAGAAAGAGGAAAAGAAACCTGTTAGGAGACTTAGAAGGAGCGGCTGGAGAGGGAGGAAGAACATGACTGAGTGTGGTGTCACAGAGGCCCAGGAGCAGAAGGGGAACAGCTTTCTGGAGTTGATGCCAACTTAGATAAGAAGTGAAATGTGACCATTGCCTGGTAGGTCCCTGAGGCTGAGCTAGGAGCAGTCTCAAAAGAGTGATGGGGACAGAAGTCAGGTTACAGAGGGGTGAGGAGAGAGTAGGGTTCGAGTCAGGTGAGAAAGACTTGACTGTGAAAGGAAGGACAAAGAGAATTCTAGATAAGGAGAATATCGGATTGTGTAACTTAAATTTTTTATTTGTTTGGTTTTTGGTAGTTGTTAGAAGAGATACATGGTGCTTAAGTAACACTCAATAAATTCTTGCTGAATGATTAAACTGAAAAAAAAAAACAAGGAGAGAGATATGATCATGTCTATGTGCTGGAGGAAAAAAGCCAGGAAAGGATAAGTTGAAAGATCTAGAGGAGAGTGTAAATAATTGATGAAACGGGGTGTGAGGGTGGGGCTGGAGTCCAGAGTTCAGGTGAAGAGATTCCCCGGGACAGGACAGGGAAAGTCACTTTTCCCATTGAGAACAGAAAAAAAAAAAAAAAAAAAAAGGCTACTGCATTAATTAGGGGGCTAAGACACAGGGAGAAAAGATTCAAGGAAGTCTTGGTGAGGTTAAAAAGTAGGCTCAAAGGCAATAAATGAATATAGGAGTGAGAAGCCTAGGTTACTGTAAGCAGAACATCAAATATTTTTTTTAACTTTTTTTATTGAGTTATAGTAGAACATCAAATATTCTTAAGTTTGGGGGTTTTAGGTTTCCAAAGTGGAATTCTTTGCAGTAGATTCAGAGTGTGACCATATGAATGAAGCATAGAGGATGTGAGAGGCATTGGAGGAGATAACATCACGGAACTGTGAGACTGGGTGTTGAATGAGTCTTCCTTGAGGATACTGAAGTCATCGAGGATGGAGAGGACATCATGAATCATTCACATAAGACTTTAGTCTTGCAGTGTGAGTAACACAAATGGCATTTTGCCAGGAGCAATCACTCTGTTCCTCATCAACTGATACACTCAGCAAACAGTGTAATATAGTGACTTACGCGTGCGTGACACATTCCAGATTACTCTCCTTTATCTGATCCTCAGAACAAGTATGGGAAGTGTGTAGAACAGAGGTTGTTGTCTTGCAGGAAGTAGTGCTCCTTGCTATTTATATGTATGTATGTTTTGTAGGGTGTATTCTGATGCGCTTATTCTTTCCCTTCAGTTCAAACCTCGATTGTGGATGTAGAGTGGAATCTCCACCCAGGAAGGTGGAATTGCCCATGACCACCTCCAGGTAGGCGGACAGCTCCCCAGGTGAAGCTGGGGCTAAGGTGCGCTGTAGAAAGGCAGGAGAGGAAACCAGGGTGCTCGCCCCGCCTGCCCTCTTTCTCCCCCCACCCCTTTGCCGCTCTTTCTCCTTCCCTCACCCCCTCCTCTTTCTCTCTATCCCACTTTTTCCCCCTGCCCTTCCTCTTTCTCCTCCTCCTCTCTTTCTCTCACATTTAGATTTCCACAAGTCTGGGTACTCCCCAGGGACCCTGAAGCACCAAGGAGAAAGCATTTTTATGCGGACAACAAGCTGAGGTTGAGGGCTCTAACTTACAAGCCAGATAATCTAATGATATGAGGCTCTCTGCCTTTATTTCCCTTCATGTGTCCTGAGCCTTTAATCACTTATTTATTTGTCAGTATTTATTGAGGGTCTACCATGTGTATGTGCTTTTCCCTAACACTGGGAACACAGTGGTAAACCAGACAAAATCTCTTTCAGGAAACTTCCATTCCCATAGGGAAGAGACAGACAATAAACGTAACAATAAATAAGAAAATATCACTAGATAAGTGATCAGATACAAAAGCCAATTGATGTGATAGAGGTTGACTGAAGAGCTGCTCTGGCAAGGATGCACACTGAAGGCCTCTCTTAGAAGCTGTCAATAACGGGGGAGGGTATAGCTCAGTGGTAGAGCACGTGCCTAGCTGGGTTCAGTCCCAGTACCTCCATTAAAAAAAATCACATAAATAAATACACCTAATTACCTCCCCTCCAACAACAACAAAAGATATCAATAAACAGAGGAGGAGACAGCCACGTGAAGATGGAGGAGAGAGGAGAGGGATGGAGAGAGCCTTCCACACAGAGGGAATAGCTAGCGTTACTTCATGAAATGAGTGTGGTGCGTTTGAGGAATAGAAAGCAGACCAGGGACCAAGCTGGAGCGCCGTGAGAGAGGGAAGCGTGGAGTGAGAAGTGAAAACAGGGAGCTGGGTCTGGATCCTGGAAAGCCTAATGGGGGTTGGGTCTTAGTTTAAGCGTGATGGGAATCTACTGAAGGTCTACAATCGAGAGAGTAGCATGTGATTTATGTATAACAACATCTGGCTGCGCGTGGAGGATAGATTATAGGGGAGGCCAAAGTAGAAACAGAAAATCCAACTGGGAGACCAGAGGGCCAAGTAAGAGATGGTGGGTCCCACCTGAGTGATGCTGTTTTCCCACATTGAATTACCGCCTGCGTTCTTATGATTCCCAAGTCTGTATGTGATGCTTACCTAGAAAAAGCTCAGACTTTCAAGCAGTTAGTCTAGTCTTGACTCTGCCCATAACTAGCTCTTTAAATCCGGCCAATTTGCAAGCACTCTGGCCCTCAGTGTCTTCATTTGTGCAATGAGGGAATTAGACTAGATGATTCTGAAGTTCCTTCCAGTGATCACATTCTGATTCTAAACTTGATGCTCCTTCTCAGATCCCTATAATAACAATGACATGGATTACATATATGGATGTGGAGCCAAGTACTTCACACATATTAATATATTTAATTCTCCTAGCAAATTCCTATGAGATAGGAGCTATTAGTAGCCTTACTTTATAGTGGAGGATACCAAGATCCAAGTAATGTCATTTCCTCCTATTTTGTAACCAGTAAGCAGCAGAGCCAGGATTCAAATCCTAACACTTTGAGTCTGGAGTCAGCATCATTTAGCCCTGCTCTGTTCTTACTGTTTCCCTTCAAAGACCCCGATCCCCATTCTGCTTTCTCACCTTAGCCCCCATCACTTCTGCCTCCTCGGATGCTTTCTCCTGCTGTTACCCCTCTCCCTTGTGTCTTCATCCCCAAGAGCTGTTTTCCTTCCTAAAACAAAACAAAACAAAACAAAAACAAAAAAGAGCACCTTGCTCTGAACCACCCTCCTTTAGTCGCTGCCTTAGTTCATTCTCGTTAGTACTGCGCGTGTCACCTCCTCCCAGAGGCCTTTTCTGACCATTTGGGTAAATCACCTTCCACTTCTAGGTACCTCCAGGCACTTCTTTTTGAGGAAAATTGACTTTGAGATGCCCATTAGTCCTTTAAGTAGAGATGGCAAGTGGGCAATTGGATATACAATTCTAGAGCTTAGCTTTCACAGCACCTGACCCTCCACTGTGTCCTGAGTTAGTTGTGGAGACATCTCAGTAGAACAAGGCCTGTGCGTTTCCTGGGACTGCTGTAATGAATTGTCACCAACTGGGGGCGGGGGGGGGGGGCTTAAAATAATGGAAATGTGTCCTCTCACACTTCAGTAGGTAACGTTGGAAATTAGGTGTTGGTGGGACCACACTCCCTCCGGAGACTCTAGGAGAGGATCCTCCTTTTCCTCTTGGAGCTCCTGGAAACCCTGCATTCTTTGGCTTCCTTAGCTTGTGGCCACATCACTCCCATCCCTGGCTTCATCTCCACATGGCCATCTTTTCTTCCATCTCCTCTTACATCTCTTATAAGGAAATTTGTCATTGGATTTAGGGCCCACTCAGATAATCCAGGATGATTGGAATCATAAGAACCTTAATTGAATTACATTTGCAGATCTTTACCTTTTTACAAATAAATGAATGTTCCAGAGGTTTGGATGTGAACATATATTGGGGGGGGCACTATTCAACCCACTACACAAGGGAATAGGAAGAAGTTCAGGAAGGTCTTTCCAATCCCACCCCTTCGTTTATTCTGGCTAACTTAAATTTCCTTCGAGATTCAGCTCAGTGGTCCCCCATTCAAGGGAAACACACCCAGTACATGCCTCTCCTATAATAATGATAGCTATTGCATATTTAGCACCGTTTTAAGGGCTTTGTATGTATGAACTCCCTCAAATCTTCCTACGAGATTGTCCCTGTTACTCTCCTGACTGAAAGCTAATAGTCTGTTTTGTTGTCTGTCTTCCCCATTAGACCTCCCTGTAGGGCAACAACCAAGACTTATCGTCTCTCTGTCCCCATCACACACCACGGCACATCCAGGCTCTCTACGAAGGCTGATGGGTTGAATAAATGAACAAGAGATAGGCTGGTACTAGACTGGGCAGGGTTTTGAGGATCAGATTAAGACGTTGGGATTTTTATCTTTTTAGATCACAGATGGCCAACAGTTTTAAAGCTGAGAAGTGATAGGATGGACTTCTCTTTCAAATATATCCTCCCCTTGGGAGAAACCTTATCACATATTGTTTTAATTATCACCTCTAAATATGTACCACCCCCACCCCCACCCCCACCCCCACCCCCACCCTGGGGCCTTCCTCCTGAGCTCCAGTCTCACACTGCCAGCTTCTTGCTGGGGCTGGGGCTCTCTAGGCTCAGAATCAGCTTGTCCAGACTCTTCACCATCCTTCCCACAAAGTCACTCTTCCTGAGTCATTGAGTTCACAGGCGTCCAAACTGGACAACTTGAATTAACCCCAAACACCTTCCTCATTCCCATTGCCAATTAGTCATCAAGTGCTATTAACTGTGTCTCCTAAACTTGATCTCATGTCCATTCCCTTGGCCGCTGTCCCATTTCAGGCTCTTGCATCTTTCACCTGGACTGTGGTACTAGCCTCCTTACCAATCTCCTGTCTCCTAGTCTTCCCTCTCTGACTCCAGTCCATCCTCCACTCTGCTGCTCATTTTATAAGCCTAAAACCCAGATCTGATCATTCCCTTTCTTGTGAAAACAACATGCAAACAAAACTCCGAGACAGCTTTGTAATGGTTTTTCATTGCATGTACAATCAAGATCTTCAAGATTACCTACAAAGATCTACCTTTCCTCCCTCTTCATTTATGCAACACATGTATTGAATGCCTGCTGTGTATCCAGTACTGCGTTCATTGTGTTTATGTTCTCGTCAGGGAGATGCCCACACTTACACAGATGGATGTAGCTGTTCTCACTTGGGCTACCTCAGGTCACAGGCAGGAAGGGAAGTACCCTAAGGAAGGAACCACAACTGGAAGAGGCTGACAGTGGCAGCCTCACTGTTTGCATTCAGAATGTACTGTAACTTTAATGCTGTTTGTGTGCCTATTGGGTGGATTTACAGATTGTTTATCTGGTTTCAAATTAATCTTCACCAAGAAGGCAAATATTTTTAAATCAAAGAAACTATGAATTAAAGTTAATACTAAACTTTAAATCAAGGAAGTAAAACAGTAAAACTGTAAGCCCAAGGGACTGGGGCTATACCCAGTAGGTGTCTTCAGCAACCTTAGACTTAAAACAATAACCATCTAACCACATGTGACAAGAATTGGTCCCCAATTTTAAAATTATGGTAAAGAAAATTTGAAATGGAGATTTACCTTCTCCATCTTTAATGATGGTCTCTTCCTTAGGTGTAATTTGGGGTTTGAAGTATTAGCTAATAATAGTGTAAAAAGCTATCACAACTAGCAATATCTTTTTGTGTGTCAGTGTGCAAAGTGTAAGTATAGTATGATGTGACTGTGATTTTTGTATTTATAGAAAGGATGATTCATAAAAATTCCCCAGTAGAGTATCATGCTTTTACTGGGTCTCATAACTTTCCCTAATATCTCTCTCCTGGAAAAAAATAAAGCACCCAGACAAGTATAAAGTGCTCAGTTTCATACTATTAAACATCACAAAGTTAGAAAACGAATTAATGAGCTTTTAGTTCTGCTTTAAAACTGCTTAATTTTACCATGTTCATGATTAGCAATATTTTTATAATTGCTTGTTTTTTCCTTATAAGTTCTATTTATATTTGTTTTTACAATGTACATTAGAGTAGTAGTACATAATATAACTTTAAATAAATAAATTGCCCTGGGCTTCTTGTGACTCCCTAATCCTGTTTCATTTTTTCTACAGTTTTGTGCCATTTTTTCTCAGTCTGGTTTCTCTCTTCTCCATTTGACAGAATCCTAAGGATTGTTCGAGCCTTCCTCAATATCCAGAGGCACAAATGATCACTTTCCTCCCTCTTCTTATAGAACACCTCCGTTTTGTCCATCTCACTTGCATTATACTTGTCTTGTTAGTGTCTCCCTAGTGGATTGTGAGTTTCCAGAGGGTAAGGCTCATTGTTAGTCATCATTTTGTCCCCAGTGCCTGCATTTGCAAGTAGTGGGTATTGCAAGTGTTAATTGAATTTAATCATCTCAGAACATTCAGTGTCCTAAATTTCAAACCAATTTGAGAGACACACAAATGTGTGAGAAAATATGAGATATAAAGAAACAAGAAACAGAGGGCTACGAATTTCGAGCAAGAGCCTTAATTTCACACACAGCATTTTATAAGAATGATTCTCAAGGTATGGAATGTAGGTCCTCTTGACAGATTGTAAATTTAACAAATGCACAGTCTTCATTCATTACATATGAAGGATATGTAATTTCACAGATTTTCATTTTTGTCTTGTAGCTAAGGGCCACTTAGTAGTCTACTAAATGAATTATTAAAATTTGATATTTATAAGCTACAATTGGCACATGTCTAAAGAGTACTAAGGATTCTAATTTAGCACCCTACTCAAAAGTCTGGCAGCCACAAAAATGCTTGGCAAAGGCACATATGCAAATAGCTGGATTTCCCCCAAAAGGCTGATTACTTACTGTGCATCATCACTTTTATATTGAGGGAGATGAGGTTCTGTTTATAGTTCATCCTGCCTATTAATTATACATTACTGTTGGTTTTGTCATGATCAGTTTATTCTGGGCTTTGTTAATTTGTTGGTGTCTCAGTAAGATAGTTTCAGACATGGGCTCTGGAAGTAGCATCTTCTATGAAAAATCTGTGATGAATTTGGGCAAGCTATTTAATTTTCCTGAGCCTCAGTTTTTCCATCTCAAAATGTGGGATGTAGATAGAAGTACTTATCAAGTTGATTTGATATATGGTGTAATTGAGTTAATACATGGAAAGTATTTTCACAGGATGGTATTTGGCACATAGAGAAGGTGCCTGGCATGTAGAACATGGTTATATCTGGTTCAGCTAAGAGTGACAGAAAACTAAAACAACAAGGATTTATTGAGATAGAAGTTGATTTCTTCACATGTAACCATGGGCAGTGCAGAGTGGGTATGGCAGTCTGTGATCATCCTATTCCTCCCATCTTGTTTTACCATATCTCAAAATGGGATTTCCATTTCATGGTCTGGATGGCTGTTCCAGCACCAGCCATCATCTCTGCATCCCAGCTAGCAGGAATTAAGAGTGGAAAAGTGAGGGCACAACCCCTCTCTCTAGGGACACTTCTCAGAAGTCACACACAGCACTGACCAGAACTTGACGGCACGGCCACTTCTAGCTACAAAGGCAGGCTGGCAAATAAAAATCTTTATTTTGAATAGATATGTTCCAAATTAGTAAAAGGAAGAGTTTATTATCACAGAATTGGGTTTATAAACTGGAACATTATTGGCCTTTGGGCAGAACAAATCTTTATTGAATAAGACCATTCTGTACATTTCAGGACATTTATACCTCCAGGTCCCAGATGCTACAGAGGCATCCTCCCAGTCATTGTGTCAACCCACTGCTCCTATGTATTTACAATTACTTAGGGGTAGCACTGTCCTTACATTTCCGGTTCCGTGGCAGACGTTTTGTCTGCCCAGTATAGCAGGATATCCCTTTCCAGGGAAACAGTCCTTCCCGTAGCCGTGTGTTGAATAACCATCTTTTTACATGACTATTTTCTAACAACAGAGATGAGAAAACAGGTCAGCATCTGACCCAGGCCAGGCCAAATAAAATCTTTCCCCAGGTTTTAAAAAATTAGACCTACAACAAGAGTTTTACTTTTCTCGTGGGTGGAGATAGAAGATCCTGTGCTCTTCAGACACGACTGGTGAGAATGTCAAATGGTGCCACCCTTGCTTTGGAGAACGGTCTGTCGACTCTTTGAAAGGTTGAATATAGAGATATAACACAGCAGTTCTACTCCCAGGTATATATGCAAAAGAAATGAAAACACAATTCACATAAAAGCTTATATGCAAATGTTCGTAGGAACATTATTCATAATAGTCAAAAAGTGGAAACTTCCCAAGTGTCTATCAACTAATAATGGAGAAACAAAATGTGTTCTATCCTTACAATAGAATATTACTTGGCAATAAAAAATGAATGGATTACTGATACATGCTGCAACATGGATGAACTATGAGAATATTGTGCAAGGGAAAAGATGCCAATCACAAATAACCACATGTTGTATGATTCCATTTATATGAAATGGGCAGTATGGGCAAGCCCAAAGAGACAGAAAGTATTGGTGATAGATGAGAATGGGGAATGACTGCTCATGCTCATGTTTTGGGGAGATTGAGTCCCATCACATGGCCAATGATTTAATCAACCATGCCTGTATAATGAAACCTTGATAAAAACTCTAAGGAGGTTCATTGACTTTCCTGGTTGGTGAATATATTGATGTACCTGGAAGGGCACAAATTTTCAGGCCTTCCCACCCCAGACCTTGACTTATATATCTCTTCCATATGGCCGTTCCTGAGTTGTAACCTTTATAATAAAACAGTAATTCTAGCTATAGTGCTTTCCTGAGTTCTCTGAGTCATTTTATTGAATTATCAAACCTGAAGAGGGGTCATAGATAGGAACCCCTAAATTTGTAGTCATATTGGTCCTTAGAAGTGCAGATGGCCCTTGGACTTGTAACTGGCATCTGAAGTGAGGGCAGTCTTTTGGGACTGACCCTTAATCGATGGGGTCTGTGTAGTGTCAGATTTGAATGGACACCCATCTGGTGTTGGAGATTTGTTGGCGAGCACTGGGGAAGGTAACATTTGCTACAAGCACCATTATCTAAGAAGTCTGAGAACACTACAGAAGGGTACTTAGTACAAATCTTGAATACAGATAGAAAGTAGTAACTGTTCTACTTTGAAACACTTCTTAAAGTGGGAGATAAAAAAAAAATGACATTCTTAAGAGTTGAATTGTACTTTACAATACAAGTGTTTACTAAGGGTACTTTTCAAAAGACACTTTCTCTTCTTATCAATCTTTTCAAAGATAATGAGGCCTGTCTACCCCAAATTATTTAGGGATAGATCTGTCTTAAGGCAAAAGGATGAAACTTGAGGCTCTATTTTAGCCCTATGATTCTATCTGTTTCCATTAAGGGAAAATCTCCCTGGCTCTTGAAATAAAACAGCTGCTACTATTCAAATATGCATGAATGCAACACATTATATTTCTTTCAATAGATATTTTTATTACATTGATTCTTTTGGAAACATTGATTATTTCCATACTTTTGTTCCCTCTTCTCCCAGGTAGGAAGAAGGGCAGTCTTGGAAATTCACATATGCAATGGCAGAAATACTCAAGACTGTACAGGGAAAAGAAACAGTCCATTATGAGAAAAATTACATCAATAAGTTGGAAATAATGGCTGTTACTTCCTGGTCTTTATGGCAGTGAGGAGGGGAAAAGAAGGAACCATACTTTCAGATTTGGTCAAGGACAAAGCTTCAAAGCAATTCATGTGGCATAATATAAACTAAATATTTATAAAATGAATATAAATAACACGAAGATTTTTTTTAAACAACTGCAAAAATAATAAAGAAAATAACTAGTCAATATGTATGGCTATAGGGTCTTCCTTGTGAAGAACTATATCATCAGATGTGTGACTTTGATCTTACTAAGTCAGAATCCCCATATGTGGCATTAATTTGCAAGTTAAAATTTTAATAAAAGATTTGTTTCCCCCTAGACACAAGCAATGTGTCCAGTTTTAGTATAACATTAGAGAATATTTAGTGTGCTTCCTTGAATTAGTTCATCAAATCATGATTAAAAAAATGGTGTAATGACTTTTTTTCCCTCATTTTAAACGATTGTCATTGCAGTCTTATGACAGGTCTTAATAGATTACCTTTTGATCTAGATAAAACATCTTATATTACCTTCTTCATCTTTTAAAACTGCAAAAGTCCCTGTTCATATCACTGTAAGGAAACGGTGAACATGAGTACAATTGTGCAGGCAATATTTAATTTGCTAAATGAGTAACACTTTAGTTCATCCAAAGTGTTTCCTAGAGACTGTAACAAGTAGTTCATTTGTTTTTAATTGCTAACTTAATTTCAGCTGTAACATTTTATTTAGGAAATTACTTCCTAGGAGAAAGTATTAGGCAGCAAGAAGAGAAATAATCAAACATAAAATAATCTTTAAGATTCCATTAGACACAGGGCTCATAATACTATTTAGAAGAAATGAAGCCATTCTATAATTTTATAACTTCCAAATATAATATACATTAGATTTGTAGTAAAAATAAATATGTATCTTTTAATTTTCTTATTGGGTTAATTATATTTACAAAACGAGCTGTGTACTGGAGTGGAAGGAGCACTGTGTGGCAATCTGTGGTGTTGGTCCTACTCTGTAACCATCCAGCTCTACGATCTCAGACTTACAAGTTAATATAGCCCTCCTGACTCCTGATTCCTTATCCTGGGGAACAGACTCAAAAATCTCTAATGTACCTCCAAATTTCTGTGATTCATTCCTTAATCTTCAAGGTGTGCCTACAACATTAACATGTTTTAGGAGGAGTAGTGAGCATGGGATTGCAATCACACTAAATTCATCCCCAGTTCTGCCATTCACTTGCAATGTAACTTGGGGCAGGTAACCTTTCTGAATTCCAGTTTATTCGACTTTAAAACCAGATTGGTAATTCTATAGCAGACACTGTCAATGCTGTGCCCCAGAGTCCCTCAGCCCATGCCCAAGCAGCTGTCCACCTCTGTGCCTGCCTCCACCTCCTTCTCTGTCCCTGCACTTTTTATGATGCATGGGGACTTGTACAGCTAAGTACCAGGAATTTAATGTCCCCACATGCAAACTTCCACCAGTGAGAGACAGCCTTCCAGACTCTCTGTGGGACAACTCCGAGGCACATTAACACAGTTCCTCACTGGGTCCCCAGTCGGATGGAGTCCCTCTTCCCAACAGTGGTAACCAGCTCATTGACAAGCCCTTTATTAGCTTTTCTCTCCTACCCGTTTCATTTTTCCCATTATCTCCTTCATGCTTCCTGGGATCACCTCCCGAATAATCTACTGGCACACAATTTTTTGTCTCAGGTTTTGCTTTAGGTAAAACTGCATTTTACAACTGCTGTGCTGATTAATTGAGAACATGTGGAAAGCATCTTGCTAGATCCTATAGTAAGACCCCAGCAAATAGTAATAATTATTATATCTGACAATTGAGACAATTTCATGGTTCTAGGCAATGTTTAGATTGTGTTTCTATACTTAAGTGATGTTTACACCCTGTTAAAGTGTATTTACATAATTTTATGAGGTATCTAAAATGCACAGAAAATTTAGTAAGTGAGGAAAGTTTAGGTATGATTAAAAAGTTGGTGTAGGAAAATAATATTTGCTAAGGGTTTTCAGCTTTTTCTCTCCTCTTTTTCATTTCTCTTTTTTATTGTTTCTGGACTGAGGTCATTATTCCACTTCTATATGAAATATCATAAATTGAGCACTATTTCCTTGACAAGATCAGTAGAAGAGCATTAATAATATAAGAAACAGCTTGTATATAAATGTACATCTTTTGATTAGTATTCAATGTTTCCATAAGTGTTTAATGGTGAAAAAGCCATTTATTTGACTTTATCTAATACGACAATTCTGCAGAAGAATGCTAGATACTTGTATTTCCTTCAGTGCCAAGATTGAATCCTTTAATTATTTCTTAGTCTATGTCTTTCCTAGGCAAGTGTATTTAATACATATGCCATGGTTTCCTATTAATTTATCTCTGTTCAATTTAAAATGCATTCTTAGCTTGTAAGAAATTCCATGAACAAACACACAGCTTATGTGGAAGTTCTAAAAAATGATGAACTGGAGTAGAATGAATCTTGTAGCAAGCAGCTGTAGGCATGTCAACACTACCAGTTCTTATTTGTATGTGCTCACTGAAAAGACCTCTCAAAGACTTCTGTATCTGCCTGCACAATCTTGAACCCTCTGGGCTCACTCCAGGACCAGAAAGGCATCCTTTGAGCAGTGCCAGGTACATCGAAAAGGAATAATTTTTCTTTTATTTTTTAAAAAATTATTGGGATTTAATTGATCTATAACATCGCATAAGTTTAAGGTACACAATGTGTTGATTTGACACATGTATATATTGCAGCTTCTGATAACCACCAATCTACTCCCTGTTTATATGACTTCAGTTTTTTTAGATTCCACAAAAAGTGATATTATACAGTATTTGTCTTTTTCTTTTTCTTTTTTTTAACATTTTTTATTGATTTATAATCATTTTACAATGTTGTGTCAAATTCCAGTGTAGAGCACAATTTTTCAGTTATACATGAACATATATATTCATTGTTACAGTTTTTTCTCTGTGAGCTACCATAAGATCTTGTGTATGTTTCCCTGTGCTATACAGTATAATCTTGTTTATCTATTCTACAATTTTGAAACCCCAGTCTATCCCTTCCCACCCTCTGCCCCCTTGGCAACCACAAGTTTATATTCTATGTCTATGAGTGTATTTCTGTTTTGTATTTATGCGTTTTGTTTTGTTTTGTTTTGTTTTGTTTTGTTTTAGATTCCACATATGAGCGATCTCATATGGTATTTTTCTTTCTCTTTTTGGCTTATTTCACTTAGAATGACATTCTCCAGGAGCATCCATGTTGCTGCAAATGGCGTTATGTTGTCGGTTTTTATGGCTGAGTAGTATTCCATTGTATAAATGTACCACATCTTCTTTATCCAGTCATCCATTGATGGACATTTAGGCTGTTGTCTTTTTCTGACTTTTCTTATTTAGAATAACACTATCCGTGTTGTTGCAAATGGCAGGATTTCCTTCTTTCTCATTGCTGAGTAATCTTTCATTGTGTGTGTATATTTTATATATATATATATATATATATCCGTCTACCTACATATCTATCTATATATTCTTTATTCGTTCGTCTGTTGATAGATACTTAGGTTTTTTCCATACCTTGGCTATTGTGAATAATGCTGCAGTAGAAATGGGAGTGCAGCTATCTCCTTGAGATCCTGTTTTTATTTCTTTTGGGTACATATCCAGGACTGGAATTGCTGGATCATATGGTAGTTCTATTTTTAAGTAATTATTTTTCTTTATGAAGGTATGGTGACCTGGGGACCCCAATATATTGGTAGTGGGAATATAAATTGGTTGATTCTTTCTGAAAAATAACCCAACTCTATGTATCAAGTGTTTTAAAATATTCATACTGATAGATTCAGTAATTTCACTTTCAGGAGCATTTCTTAAGGAAATAATTAGAAATTTAGACATGTGTGCAAAGATGTTTATTGTGCTTTCTATAATAGCAGGATGGAAGAATGAAAGGAAAGGAGGAAAGAAGGAAGGAGAAAGGAAGGGAGGGAAGAAAAAGAGAGAAAAAACCCAGAAATTGAAAACAACCTAATATTCAATAACCAGGTAGTGATTACATAAATTTCAATGTGCTCATATGATGGACTATTTTGCAGCCAGAAAGAGAATTCTATTTATAACAAGGGTTGATATTTTTATGCATTAAAGCTAGAAAAAAATGTTACACTAGCTCAAGAAAAAAAGTTAAACACTCCTTATGGAAATGATAGGCAAAGATATAAATAGGAAATTTACAAAGAAAGAAAAAAATGGCTAGTAAAATATTTTAAAAAATTTAATCACTAATTGTTACATAAATTTAAATTTAAAAAGCTACAAGCTATCATTCTTTACTATAAAAGTGGCAAAAAAAAAAAAATGGTACCCAGTGCTGCCAAGAGGGCACAGGACCTTTCTGTAAATATGTATCAAAGCTTCAAAACATGCAAAAAATATATATATATGTGTATGTGTGTCTGTGTGTGTGTATATATATATTCATAGCCTAATGAGAATTTCTTAAATTTTCTTTGTAGTAACTTTTTTCAACACCAAGTTAGTTAGATGTTGAATGAAAAGAAAAAGAGAAGTATGATGCATATTACCATCTGAAAGAAGCCAGTCTGAAAAGGCTACATAATGCACGATTCTATTTCTATGATGTTCTGGAAAGGCAAATCTATAAAATCTGTAAACAGATGAGTGGTTGCAAGGGGTTCAGGTAAGATTGTGGTAATGGATTGAGTTGGAAACATCAATATGAACTCTTGATAATCTTAGTATAGATACAAATAAAAATATTTATAGATTTATACATATACACTGGTTGGTATACACACATATTCCCTTAATCTGGCAGCCAGGAAGGCCAAGAAGCAATTACACTCCATTTGGCAATGAGCACACCCAGTCCCCAGATCTTGGTTTCTAATATAATTCTCAAATGAAAGGACCCAGAGCCTTTAGAGAAATGGCAGATTCCAGATCTGGGTCAGGAAATACACAATATATGCCTGGAGCACTTTGCATTGCCAGAAAGTAAGGAAGTACTCAAAAGCAACCAACAGAAGCAATGATGGGGGTATGTGTAAGGGACACAGTAGATGAAGGAGCTCCCTGTGCCATTCTCATTACATCGTATCAGGGACTCTATGCCAACATGACCCCTCATTTTACTTATTATTTTTTATATGGGGGGGAGGTAATTGGGATTTTATTTATTTACTTATTTTTAGTGGAGGTACTGGGGATTGAACCCAGGACCTCATGCTTGGTGGGCACGTGCTCTTCCACTGAGCTATCCCTTCCCCCCCATTGTTGATATTGTTAATCGTCTGGCTGAGTAGTGTTCGTCAGTTTTCTCCACTGCGTGATGTAAGGACAATGGCACTTTACCTCTTTGATCTTCTTACCACAGACTCTTAACCTCAGTATAGTCATGAGGAAAATGTCAGACAAATCTACATTGAAAGACATCCTACAAAATTCCTGACTAGTTCTCCTCAAAACCTTCCAGGTCATCAAAAGCAAGGAAAGTCTGAGAAACTGTCACAGCCAAGAGGAGCCCAAAGAGACATGACAGCTAAAAGTAATGGGGTATCCTGTACAGGATCCTGGAACAGGAAAAGGACATTAGGTAGAAACTAAGGAAATCTGAATAAATCATAGATTTAAATGAATAATAATTTATCAATATTGGCTCCTTGATTGTAATAAATGCACTGTACTCCTATAAGATGTTAATAATAGCAGAAACTGAGTATGGGTTATGTGAGAACTCTATATACCATTTTTTTTAAATTCTTTTTTTTTTATTGACGTGTGATTGATATACATTAGTTTCAGGTATACAGCAAAGCGATTCAGTTATACATATATATATATTTTTTTCAGATTCTTTTCCATTACAGCTCATTATAAGACATTGAATATGGTTCCCTGTGCTATACAGTAGGTCCTTGTTGTTTACCTATTTTGCATATAGTAATGTGTATCTGTTAATCCAAACTCCTAATCTATCCCTCCACTCCCCCTTTCCCCTCTGGCAACCACAGTTTGTTTTCTATGTCTGTGGGTCTGTTTCTGGTTTGTAAGTAAAATCTGTATCTTTTTTTAGAGTCCACATAAGCGACATCACATGATCTTTGTCTTTCTCTGTCTGACTTCACTTAATGTGATAATCTCTAGGTCCACCCATGTTCTGTATACTATCTTCACAACTTTTCTGCAATGTAAAAACATTTTTAAACAGAAGGGTTATTAAAAAATGATAGCCTGTAAAAAATAGCTTTGAAACTGGAAAAAATTAAAGGGACCTGTGGCTTGTCGTAAACAAATACACAACATCAATCCCTTTCAAGGAAGGATTTGCTTCCCAGCCACTGGGAGTGCAGTTAGCAAACAGTCTCAACTATTAGGTGCTTTAGGGTCTGCCTCAGCTGTAGAGAAAGACCCTTCCTAAGGGCACAGTGTCCAGAAGCAGCCCATATAGGGTCTGAGCAAGGCGGATATAAGGCCCACCATCTTGGCCCAAAGAGGGACAACTCTTATTTGGTCTACATTATGTTTCAAATTCTCCCTGTGCCCAGTCTGGCTTCATCCTGTTTCTTTCCACATCCCTAATAAGCATCTTGCACCCCAAACTCTACTTTAGCCTTTGCTGGCAGGTCACGATCTGCCCATCATGGGCCTCCTCTCTTAACAGATGAATTTTATGTCGTATTAAAGATCATTTCCCTCTGAGACTTACCTGGATCCCCAACTTATGCTTAAATATTGAAACATGTTTACTTAATGCCTTCTCTATCATCATTTAAAGAAGTCTACAGACATGAACTTGTACCCTGGAATTTCATAGGCATATCTGAATACAAATGGCATCCTGATACACTCACGGTTGCTTTTGCCTGTCCAGCAGCCCTTTCCCCTTCTTTTGAAAAGAGTATTTCCATTTTTATTTTGGGGGCTACATATGTCTCTGCCTTGGGATTTTGGTGGGATCCATTAAGGTGCAGGTGCACACACACATAGGGGCTAAGGGGTGGGCACCCAATCCAAGCCAGACCAGCCAGATTTTCACCTGGGCATTTGAGTCTTGGGCAGAGTGACAGAAGGTTGGAAAATAAAGCTGAGTCCTGCCATTAGTAATACCTGGAGGGTGGTTCCTCTCCTATGTAAGGCCTGACTGTTCACTCATATATGAGCTACCCAGATCCTTACAATGAATGTCTATTTTGGTAACTTTCGCCAGTGTCTATTTCTGTTGCTTGAACCAAAACCGAAAACAGTAACACCACCAGAAGGAAAAAAAAAAAAGACGCTATTGGATATATTTCTACTTTATAATCTTTATACACAGCATTAAATAAAGAATATTTCTGCAACACTCCTGAAATGTAGAGGGAGCTATTACAAAGTACTGAGGGCAGTAAGAGAGAGGTGGCTAAAGATGAGGGGTTTTCTCAAGTTCCTTTAATACCTACCAATCCCACTTACAGGAGTTTAAGGAAATAACTAAATAAGCAGTGAAAGGTGTATATGCTAGGCTGTTGACCACAGAGTTATTTAAAAAAAGAAAATATATAAATTATCTAGATATCAGTGGGTAGTTGTGGTCATTACAAATGTAATGAAGGGGGTTGGGGTGCATAGAGTGTGCTTGGTGTGCATGAGGTTCATTCCCCAGTACCACCATTAAGGGGGGAAAAAAAGGAAAAACATTAAAAAAAAATGTAATGAAGGCTTGTATGCATTAATATGGAGAAATGTTCTGATATACTTTTAAGTGGAAAAAGTGACTATAAAAGAAATACCCCTTCTGTTTTTACAAATATATATTTATCTCTCTATATAAATATGTATAGAAAAAAGCTAGAAATGAATATACATAAACATTGACATTTGCTATCTCAATGGTAGGGTATTAGAGATCTTTGTTCTTATATTTTTCAGAAATTTCCAATTTTTTTGCAAAGAGGTCATAGTACACCTATAATCAGAAATAATCAATGAACTATTAACAAGTAATGTTTTTGAAGAATCTTCAACAATATAAAAATGTTAAGTAGAAAAAAGATATAAAGACTATTTTTAGCATCATTTAATTATTTTAAAAATTCACTGTTTTAGAAGAAAATATACCAGCATGTTAATAAACTTTGAGAGGTTAGATTATTCGATTGTAAGATTCTTATAAATAAATAAACAAACAAGCAAATAAATACATGTATGTATGGTACACACACACATATAATTTATCTAAACAAAAATTAAAAGTAAAAAAATGTTTTTAATCCAGACACAAATATAAACCTTGTTATTGCATAGGACCAGAGAAAGAGTTGATTACACATTTAAATTCAATCCCTTTCTGGTTATTCTGTTTCATCTAACTGGGAAGACTGATGATAAGAAGGATCAGGGAGAGAAAGAGACAGGTGATCAAGCTCTGTTTGGAATTAACCCCCCCAAAAACTGATGGACTTGGCCTCTTTTTTCAACTCAGTCCTCTCAGGGTCACTTTGATTCATGTCCACTCTTCCAGATATAATAATAACAATAACAACAACAACAACAACAACAACAATAATGATAATAATATTTATTATTATACTATTTTTATATATTATTAACATAATTTGCTACTGAAACTGGAATATCAAACAGACATGCACAGTAGTCATGTCAAAACTGTAATAAGAGTATTAGCCCTTACATTTTTTAAAGTTGCTTTATTGGCTGGATGCATAAATAACTATTCACTGAATGTCCACCATAGGTACAGCCTTATACGAGAAATGAAAAATAAAATATTGTTAGTCTAAAAAATTAAATAATCTAACAGTGACCAAACAATTCAAAGTCATTCCAGAACAGTGTGTCTCCATGTTGGAGCCAGGATGACGCAGTAGCGAGTGCATGGGCTTAAGAGTCAGACTGCATTGGCTTCCCATCAGCCTCGACCACCTTCTTATTCAGCATAACCTGTAGACCCTATGAGCATCAATTTTCTCACCTGTAAAATGGAGAAGGTAATAGCTAAATGTGGTAGTCAGCTACCAAGATACTCCCTAGTGATTCTTGCTTCTTGGTAACCCTTGATTCTTGCCTCTTGGTAACTGCTGTGTAGTCATATCCTGTATTGAATAGAGATAATTTGATAACCAATAGGATGTTTCAGGGATGATACAGAGTAATTTTTCTAACGTTAGCTTGTAAAAGATGTTGTGACTTCCACCTTGCTCTTTTCTCTGTTGTGGATCACTTATTTTGGGAAAGTCAGTTTCCATGTCATAAGGACATTCAGTCAGCCCTGTGGAGAAGTCTACATGGGGAGAACTGCAACCTTTCACCAACAATCAATGCCAACTTGCCAGGCATCTGAGTGAGCCACCTTGGGAGCAGATCTTTCAACCTTTGCCAAACCTTCAGACAACTGCAGCCACAGCCCACATCATGACTGCAGTGTCATAGGAGACTCTGAGCCAGAACTACACAGACAAGCCACCTCTGATTTCCTGACCCACAGAAACTGTGAAATAATATGTGTTTATCATTTTAAGTCACTATATTTTGGGGTAACTTGTTATGCAGCAATAGCTAACCAATACTCTATGCCATGATATATTAGTGTCTTTTTGTTTTCTTTACCTTCTGCTCCAACATCAGACATTTGGGAGGGCAGAGTCTGGGGGCAGCATCTTTGGAAAGGAAAAGGGATGCTGAGGGCTGTAGATACAGATGTCAGTTTGTACAGGAGGGGGAATAGGACATTCCTGCTGGGATGATTTGGTTTTCTCTGTACATAGAAAGCATGGCATAGCTGCTAG
The DNA here is from genome assembly GCF_009834535.1 of Camelus ferus. Taxonomy (NCBI): domain Eukaryota; kingdom Metazoa; phylum Chordata; class Mammalia; order Artiodactyla; family Camelidae; genus Camelus; species Camelus ferus. The sequence continues at coordinate 48,589,337 of NC_045697.1, read as the reverse complement.
AGAGAATGACAGGCATTAGAAAATATAAAAAACAAAACAAAAACAGAAAAACAGGTGTAGACAGTATGAATGTGTATTGATCTGATCTATGGGGTTCTGGTCTTTCTCCATCAATTCTTTGTGACCTAGGGGTAGAAATGATGAAAATAGCCAGCAACCAAGGAAAGCCCAAGGGAAAGTTCATCAATGGCCAAGGGTATTCAGGGCATTGGAACAGAAGACTGATGCCCCTAGTAATACCGTGCGTAATTTCTTCTACATAAACACTATGGTTAGTGATTCATACTGTAAAATTGCCAAAATTTGACCATTTTGACCTACAAAATGTCAGTTTCATGTAGCTCAACTTATATGAACTCTGTAAAGGTCAAACCCATGTCTTCCTTGTAAAGGAGTTGGAAAAGATGAACTCATTGAGGGGGAAAAAAGCTAGTCTCCTAAAAAAAAAACAACCCTTAAGACTGAAGGGGATTTTTCTTGAATACTCTATTTCTCAATGCTTGGAACACAGTTTCTTAAAATCTTTTAAAATAGTTATATATATGTGTGTGTATACACACACACACACACACACATACACACGATTTAAAAAGGAAAAGATAGAAAGTATATAAAAGAAGAAAGTTAGTCTCCATCTGCATTATTTTCAGCTGAAAGTAACAGAAACCTGACAATTGACTAAAACTGACTTAAGTGATAGGTAAATGTATTAGTTCACTTATCAAAGTGAGATAGGGTTCAAGAGTTAGTTGATTTAGCAGCTTAACGGTATAATCAAGGACCAGATTTTTTCTGTGTTTCTTCTCTGTTCAGTCTGTGGGCTTCAGCCTGAGGCTGATTTCTTTGTTGTGAAATGGAAACAGCTGGGCTTCATGCTTCCTTGTTTGTGTCCAACAGTAGAGAGAAACGCTGACCTCCTCTGAATTTCTCCTAAGAGTGAGAAAGCACAATCCCAGAAGCTTTCAGCAAACCTCTCCTCTCATTTCACCAGACAGAACTGGGTCACACAGAACAGGTCACTGTCAAGGGAATGGAACCATACTTATATCAATCAGAGGCTTCCCTGGAGAAAAAATCAGTTTTCCAAAAGCATTTGGGTAAAATGGCTATGGTTGAGGCACCCATAATGTTTATTATTTTGTCCCACACCGGCCCTATATGCCCTTTCACAGAGGGAAACACTATTAGCAGTTTCCTGTGCGTTCTTCTGAAGATATTCTATACATGTTCACTTAGAAGCCTCTCTCTTTCTTCTTTTTATGGAAATGGGGCATAATATACACATTGTCTTACACTTTGCTTTTTTCCATAGTGTATGATTGATAAACATTTAATGAATAGACGGTAAATATCTTGTAAGTCACGTGGTTTTCATTCTGATTGTGCACTTTGCTTATTTCCCTTTTATATGCCACTAGAATGAAAGTCTTTTTTTTTTTTCTTCTTCAATATTCCAGTCAATTTTACTTTGGGCTGAGGGAGAAATAGGGAGGTGTTTTACCTGGGTTGGGACCAGAGCATTCAACGGGATCAGCAGACCCTGGGTGTCAGTATGGTAGTGGCAGCAGGAAGGAAGCGTCAGGTGAAATACTATAGCAAAACAACAACAGTGAATATATGTTGAGTGCATACATACAGGAGATGTTCCAGGTTGTGCTAAACATATACTCAGTAAGAACCGAGTAGGGCTGCTTGATCAGCTGTTTCCTCACATCTAAAGATTCTCCTTCAAATGCCAAACCTTATGTTTCTTAGTGACTTAGTGACAGAGGTGATTCTCCTTAGACTTGGTAAGAGCTGCATGAAGAAAGGTGCGAGTGTAAGAAGGGGATGAAGTCTAACAAACCTGGGTTTGAATCCTGGCTCTGCTGTTTACTAGTATCACAATGATAATTGGACATTAGACAATTTCCTTAATGTCTCTGTGCTTCACCATCTTCATCTGTAAAACAGGGAGAAATCACAGGGCTGCTGTGATGACTAAATGAAATATGCATGATGTCTGACAGAGTAGCCATTCAATAAATCTCAACAGAAGTTTGATGGTATGTGATGACTTCTAGAGAAAGAGACCTACTCTTACAGGTTTTAACATAACAACAGCTACACTAGTACAGTAATTTTAAAAATAAATGTTATTGATGTATAACTGATATACAGTAATATACACCCAATTTAAGTATACAGATCAATAAGGTTTAACAAATTAATTCACCCATGTAGTCATCACCACAATCACAATTTAGAATAGTTTCATCACTCCAAAAACTGGTGTGCCCACTTTCAACTCTTGTGCCCTTTCAAGTCAATCCTCCCTTCCTGAGAACCCAGGCCACCATTATTTTGCTTTCTGTTACTACAGGTTTTTAAAAAAATGTTATCTTTTAAATTATTTATCTATTTTTTGTTGGGGGGAGGTAATTAGATTTATTTTTAATGGAGGTACTGGGGTTTGAACCCAGGACCTCATGCATGCTAGGCATGCACTCTACCACCGTACTGTACTGTCCTCTGTAACTACAGTTTTGTGTTTTTAGACTTTCATATAAATGGATCATTTCTGTGTACTTTTTTTGTGTCTGGTTTGTTTCACTTGACGTAATGCTTTTGAGACCTATCCACATTTTGCATGTATCTGTAGTTTATTTTATTGTTGAGTAGTGTCAATTGTATAGATTTTCCATAATTCCATAATAACCTGTTGAGGACTCTTGGATTGTTTCCATTTTTTTGGCTATTATGAATAAAGCTGCTATAAATATTCTTTTTGTGGATACATTTTCTTATCTCTCTTGTGTAAAAACCTCTGATTGGAATTATTGAATTATATGATAATTATATGTTTAACTTTACAAGAAACTGCCAAGCTGTTTTCCAAAGTGATTGAATATTTTACATTCTCACTAACAGTGCGTCAGAATTCCAGTTACTCCACATCCTTCCTAACAATTGGTATTGCCAGTTTTTATAACTTTCACCATTTTAGTAGGTGGTATATAATTGTTTAATTTGCATTTCCCTAAAGACTGGTGATGTTGAGTATCATTTCATGTGCATTTGCCCAAATATACATCTCTTTCACAATGTTATCTGGCTGAACCATACTGAATCCATTTTGTTAGCTCCATCTTGGGCCCACAGTCTTACCCCTCCCCTCTCTGCATGATTGACCTTTAGTCTACTCTCAAGGAATGTGCTCAAGCTAGATAAGTTCCCTATCAACTTTTATCCTTGCCTTCATCTGATGTGAAAATGGGAAGAATGCCTTTTGCTGATGCAGATGGTTAATTGTCATGAGACCCCCAGGGGGGAGGAAAAGCCCCAGTTCCCACCAGTGCAGATGTGCTTCTCCCTTGGAGTCAGATTCTATTTTTAGCTCTGGCCCCTATAAATTCTCTTGCACCCCATTCAGCGTGGCAGAGTGCAGCTGTGAATGCCTCTGGATTGGATCGTTGTCTGCCTGATCTCGCCTGTGTGTAAGTTACCCACAATAAACTTCATTAATTTCACTTTATGGAGTTGCCTACTTCATTTTTCAGTCTCAAACTTCCTTCTCAGTTCAGAGGATGTTATTTGATATCTTTGCCTCCTAACAGATATGTGTGTTCACGTATTTTACTCATTAAAAAAAACCTTTTTGCAAGTATTACAGATATTTTTTCCCCAGTCTGTGGTTTGCCTTTTCCTTTTCTTAAGAGTGCCTTTTGAGGAGCAAAGGTTTGAATTTTGATGATGTCCTGTCAGTTAATGCTTTCTCTGTCCCCTCTAAGAAATTATTGTCTAGCTCAGTCATTAAGATTTTTCTTATTTTTTTTCTGGAAGTGTCACTCTTTCAGTGTTTGCATTTAGGTTTATTATCCATTTGGATTCAGTATTTGTGTATAAATGAAATAAGGGTTGAGGTTCTCTATCTTTTTTTCTATATAGATATCCAATGGTTCTGGCATGATTTGTTGAAAAGGCCATCATTTCCCATGAAACTGCCTTGGCACCTTTGTTAAAAATTAACTGACCATACACGTATGGGTCTACATCTGGACTCTTTCAAAGGACTGTGCGACTGTACTTTGGCCAATTAAACAATGTCTTGATTATTATATCTTTTTAGTAAGTCTTGAAATCAGGTCAAGTTCCCCAACTTTGTTCTTCTTCAAAGTTGTTTTAGCTATCCTAGGTCTTTCATGTTTCTGCATAAATTTTGGGTTGTCAATTTCTATAAAAAATTTCCCTGGGATTTCAGTTGGGATTACATTTGTGTATATAGATTGATTTGGGGAAAATTGCATTTGAAAAATATTGTCTTCTAATCCATGAACATGGTATATCCCTTCATTTAGGTTTCTCTTGTTTTCTTTCAACAGTGTTTTGTATTTTTTACAGTATCAATCTTGTACATATTTTGATAAATGTAACTCTTTTATGTTTTTGTTACTGTGTAACAGTAATTTTATATTTTTTTCATTATCACAATAACCATATCCATGAGGTGAATATGAGCTTCATTTTATAAGAAAATGGGACTCAAAGAGATCAACAGCTGGCTCAGTATCATGTTTGGCTAATCTCACTTCTGGATATGTATCTTACAGATATGCTTTCATATGTTCAAAATGACAAGAACAAGGTTATTATTGTAGCAGTATTTGTAATGGCAAAAGATTAGAAACAACTCTGAATTTATCAATGGGACTGTTAAATAGATAACAGTACAACATTAAAAATAACAGGCAGTAGTATAAAAGATTGAGGATGATAACTAGACACTTACATAAAAGAATATGCAAAACACATTGTTAAATAAAACAGGGTGCAGAATGATACACACAGTATAGGGTTTTTTAAAAAATGTAAAACAGGGAACAGGGTAAGAAATAAGAACATATATATTTTTTAATTAATAGATTTTATTTTTTAGAGCAGTTTCAAGTTCACAGCAGAATTGAGCAGAAAATACAAAGACAAGAACATATATTTATATTTGCTTGAAGTTGCTTAAGAAAACTCTGGAAAGATACATGGGACACTAATGAAGTATTTCCTTCTTGAGGAGAGGGGTAAGGCCTAGACAGATGGTGAATAAGGTAGGAGACATCATTCTATACTAATTCATTCTGTGGAATATTCAATCTATAATACTTCATTCTATTATTTTATTTTTTAACTATGTAAATATATTACCTCTGAAATTGCAATTTTCTCCCAGTATCCATTTCTCATTTCTTCCTTTTATAAATAGGATCCTTCTCCCATGTTTTAGAGGGCATATTGGTGCTATATAAGAGATTACATATCCTAGCCACCCTACAAAGAATGTTCATGTGACTGAGTTTTTGCAGTGGACTGTGAGCAGAGGTGACATGGCTACAACCATGTCATTTCCTTAAAAGGATATTGCTTTCCTTCCACTTCCTCTTCTTCACCCTTCCCATGGGCTAGACTATGAATATGGTTTTGGTGAACCAGCTTAGATCACAGCAGGTGAGATAACAATCAGAAGTTGATGGAGCAAGAAGCAGCAATGAAGGACCATGGATCCCTGGATGATCTCAAGAAGCATATCTGCCAGTCTCTCTGGACTGCTCACCACCACCTCCTGGACTATTTCATAAGAGAGAAATGAGTATCTTTTTTGGGCCACTGAGTTTTGGAGTATCTCTATTACAGCAACTTAGCCTATATTCAAACAAATACATCAATTAAAAAAACTGCATAGCTTATGATATTTGGCAGTGAAGGACATGAATCCAATTGTCCTGAATCCCAAGGCTATGTTTTTCACTGTGGATGAATAAAGAGGCAGCTTTGCAATGGCTAATTCTGTTATAACAGAATATAATAGGGTGTAACAATGTTACATATATTATAACAGATTATAATAATGAAGCATGGAGCATAACCTGCCAAAATTTGTTATACCAACCAACCAATATCCACTTCTGTTTATCCAAGTGGAACTAAATGAAACAGATAGAAGTATAGTGCCAGTGAATTTTGAAATCTTACGTTGGAAAGAGAGAATTAATGGCAAAGCAATCTGAACTTGAAAAAAAGTAGCAAAAGGAGATGAATGCAATCCAATAGATATTGATAGATGAGGTAGCAAGGAACTTATGACTGAAATAAGAAAGTTTTATCTCATTCAAAAGGAACAAGTTTACAAGAAGAATGATGAGGGTGCAATGTAACCCCATGCACTAGAGAATTATTCAGCTGGTGGACATTGTTGATGGTAGAATGATGGGGAGCAAATGGGCTGAGATAAAATGTGAGAATATAGAAGTGATATTGCTGTCAGAATATACAGGTATGTATGTATAATTCTATTCCAACTTAGAGGCAATGTATCTAGTAGTTGAAGGGACTTCAACTACATACATTTTCTACATACAACTACATACATAGAAAAAGGTATTGTGGTATAGCCAGATACCACAATAACTGGCTATGGCAAGAAAGGAATTATCTGAGAATTAGAGATGCCAGTATTATGGGAACTGACTCAGCTCCAGGGCTGGCTGCCAAGGAGAGTGACCATCAGGCCAAGTCATCTTACTCCAGGGAGAATGTCACTTCACAGGATGCTCCTTAATGAGATCAGATTTTAAAAAGAGCATGTATTAAAGAGTAGCACAAGCCTACAAGGATTGATACTTTCTTGTAGGTTTAGATAATTTTTGCTTTTACAAATAATACCACGAAATTTTCAAAATGTATTGCTTGTCAAGTAAGACTTGCCACAAGAGGATGAAAAGAAAGGATGAAAGTCACCATGTGGTACTGATGATATGCTATCAGATGGCAAAGAAAAGTCAAACCTCCTTAACTTTTATTTGTCTCCTCTCTCAAAGAGAGTAATCTTTCAAAAATTAAAAATGTAGTGTAAACATGATTAAAAGGCTACTGAAATCCAATGTGGTAAATGAACAACCGATTGTTTTAAGTGAGTTAAACTTTCTAGGACTAAAATGAATTATCCATGAAAGACTTTGTGTAAGTGATTGTAGAATCAATATTAGCCAGCTTTGGGAAACCAGAGAAAAATAAGAAATGCCAAAGATTGAAGAAGGGCAAATATTATCCTGATTTTCAAATAGAATAAAAAGTATCATGAGCAGGGTAGAGTTTGAGAATTATTGGTAAATTTAACATTGGCTAGAATGAGTTTTTAAACAACTGTTTTAACAACAGGGAAAGAAGGAGATTGAGTTTATGAGTGACAATTCTGATTTTTTTTTCATTTCCATATATATCAAAGTCTTAGTGGAAAAAAATTACTGCAGATGTTTCAAATGAAAAAAGAATCTTACATAAAGGGATTACTTTAGAACTGTAAACACTTGTTAGTCTGGAATTTTCAGCTGATCAGCAATATGAGCATCACCTGGGAGCTTGATGGAACTAAAGACTATCAGGTGCCACCCAAGACCTACTGATTTTAGAATTTGCATTTTAACAGGGTTCTCAGGTGATTTGTATGTACTAAAATTTGAGAAGCAATAAAGTAGAATAAATAAGGAATGGCAAGTCCCTGAAAGACAAATAATGTTAAGTTGTTACCACTCCTAGGACTGAAGGAACAAAGGGAGGAAATTGTGAGACTGGAATTGGTGAATATATTTAAAAAACTACTGAATTGTGTACTTTAAATTGGTAAATTGTATGGTATGTGAATTATGTTTCCTGCATTTGTGATGAGAATAAACTAACCTACCAACAAAGGTAAGGAGTTCACATTCTAATCAGATATTTTCAACATAAGCATTTGCCAGCAAAATAAGTAAACAAAATTAAAAACAATCAACAAAATCCTGCAGTGTGGTATGGTCAACAAAACACAAGGTGGAGAGTTGGTTTGAAATTGCCCTTACATCCGGTTGGCAGCCTGCGGAGCTGTCTTTTCATAGCGCTTACCTAAGACCTCTTGTCCATGGGCAGTGCCGCTGTCTAATCTTCCCTCTGGGACAAGGAGCAAAGTATCTATACACAGAAAGCGGCAGAGAGAAGCATTTCTTCCCCCTCCCTTTGCCTAGCATCCATGCAAGTCGTAATCCTAACACAACACTTACAGCGTGCCCAAAATATGCTCGATATAAAATGGTGGTCCTTGTCTTCAGAAGATTTGAAGTCTAGGGGTAGAAACTGATCAGAACTGAAGAGGTTAGTGTTCTGCCGGTCTGGGCCCGCCCACAGACTGAAGAGTCCCCCATTCAGAGATCCTCATCTTTCATGGAGACTTTCATTCCTGGCTGTCCCACCGGCGTCCAGCCGGTCGAATTTAGCCTCTCGACCCGTCCGGGGACAAGCCAGTGTCTGCCTCTCAGCACTGGGACGCGCGCTCGGAGCCCACTCATCCATAGCCAAAGGCTGAGAGGCGCGTTTGAATCCTGGGGCCCATCGTGGGCAGATATCGCGGGAAAGGCAGAGGCAATGTCCGGAGAAACCTGGGTGCTTCAGGTCTCAGGTCAGACTCTGAGGCGCCCCAGTCTAAAGAGGTGGTTTGTCTTTCACCTAATTGAATAGGCCGGGTTTTCCCTGAGGGCGCAATCCCGTGGGCTGATCACAGCCCTTCATCGCCACCCCACATTTTCCTTGCGCTTGGATCCAGTTGGTTCCCTGCCCTCAACAGACGCTACGCTCAATCACCTGTCGCCGTGGCCCCCTTCCCCTGCCCCGTGAGAGGCTGGGGGAACCTACAGCACCTCCGGCACGCCTCACCGCCCAGACCTTGCACCGGTACCGCGCTACCGGGACGCACCAGGACCCTGCCATTAGCCCGACATCCAGACACGCAGGAACGCCCCAACATCTGCTGGAAAAATCCTTCCCCATCATAAAGCAATTTCTCAGTCCCACGCGCTCGGAGTCGCACCGACTCCAGGGTCACCCGCCTGGCGCCGTCGCCGCGCCCTCCAGCCGCAGCCCCGCGCGCCTGCCTCCGGGTCGTCGGGTCTCCAGCGATCAAAAAAGTCGGCTGAGCTCTCACGTGTGCCCAGCTCTCTCGTTACACCCGGGGTAGGCCTCGGCCCCCACGCTCTAGGGCAGTCAACAGCTGCTTTAATTCTCCAGCGGAGGCGTCCTTTTCTTTCTCTCCAGCAGGCGGTTAGCCGTCTGCGGCAGCAACTACTACGGCCTCTTCCTATCTGCTCTGGTCGCCTACCCGGCCGCACGCTACAGTGACAGCTTCCAGCTGCCGGCCTTTTAGTCTCTCCCTTAGGAAGAGACCTGTGGAGGGGCAACTCTTCCCTTGGCGGGGACCTGCCCAGCCCCACCTCGGTCGCCTACCGCTCTCCCTAGCGGCCCGCACCCCTTCCAAGCCAGTTCCTCCGGGTTGGGCGTGCTTGCCTGGGGCTAACTTTCCGCGAGATGCTGTCCCCGTGGACCTGTCTCGCCCAAGTGTCCCATCTCTCCTCAGCCGCTCCAGCCACGCGCTTGGCGAAACGCGTGGCGGGACTCGAGACGGGGACCTCCGCGCCCAGGCTTTTACTCGGACTCCAGCATGTGATGGAAGGGGGGGTGGCGGCCGGAGCACAGGCTGGGGGCATCTCGGTGGCACCCAAGAAGGTCATTTTGGGGCTGGCTGCTATATTCGGGGAGGGCGAGCCCTACGACCCTAGCCGGCTGACCCGGGCAGAAGGCTGGCCCACCATCCTCCCTCCCACCGCCTCAGCCCGGGTGCGCAGGCTCACACCCCTTCCTGGGGAAGCAAATGGTCCCTTCCAGGCGGGTGGCCATGTTGCTCTAATAAAGCGGGAGGGGCGGCGGCGTGGGGGGAGCAGATGCCGCTGGTGGCGCGCGGGAGCCGGGCGCTAGCAGAGCGCAGCCGCAAGGGAGGCGCGGGGGAGGCGAGCCGGAGCCGGAGCCCAAGCAGCAGCCAGTGTTGGCAGACAGCACCCAGGCGCAGCTGGAGCCGCAGCCGCGATGGCCGTGGCCGTTGGGAGACCGTCTGTGAGTGCTGGGGCCTCGCAATCCCCGTCCGCTGCGCCTTTGGCGCCGGGGTGAGGTGGGGTGGGGGTCCCTGCTTTCGGGAGGGTGCTAGCGGGGAATACTGGGAGCCGGGGCGGGGGCTGTGTACGGCGGCGGCGGCGGCGGCGGCGGCGGCTGTGGGTGTGTGCATGAATTTGGGCGCGCGTCTGGGGCTGAGGGGAGGGCGAGGAGCCCAGAGGTTCGGTTACTACGTGATGCAACAGTGTATCCTCTCGATTCCGGGGATGTGGGAGAAAAAGGACCCTTTTCCTGTTTTTTCTTTTAAAGGATCCTTTTAGCCACGGTTGTTTCTTGGCTGCCTCCCTCTCCCAGCGCACACCTTTTCCCTCGTGACAGTGGAGAAAGGCGCCGGGTGCGGAGGTTTCCTCCCGGCTCCCCCGCGCCGAGTGGCGACCAGGGCGTGGGAATCGTTAGCCCAAGCACTTGTGTCACACGGTTGTAGAAGCAGGTCAGAAATAAAGGGATGGGATGACCGTGGTGGCTTCCTCAGCTTATTGTGAGATCCCGGACACCCTCAGGCACCCACGTCGGTGACCGGGCCCTGCCCAGGATGTGGACAAAAGCCCTAGACACACACACACAAAGTTTTCAAAGGGCCCCCTTGTCAGGGTGGGTAGAAGTCTTAAAATGCTCTGCGGTTGGAAGGCCCGGGGCGGAGGGCCGGGGATGCAAGGAAGAGGAAGGGAGGGCGGTGCGTGGAGAATCGGGTGCCACCGGCCTGGGGCGAAGGAGCGAGGGATGGAGGCGGGGTGATGCTCCGGCCCCGAGTTTGCGGGCCTGGCCAGGGCAGCGCCTCTGAGGGTGCAAGGCTCAGTCCGCGACCCGACCGCGTCCGAGGGCAGCGGGACTTCCAGGGTGCGGTTTCAGTCCTGGCTCCGCATCCCCGGGTGATAGGCGGAGGGAAGGGGCGGCGGCAGCCTTTCCTTTTTACTGAAAGGAGCAGAGCCGGGTGGGAAAGGCGGAGTTCTCTTCTTTCTCTTTCCGCTTTTCTTTGTCGCTGCTCAGAGTCCACTTTCGCCCACGGGCTTTGTGGGCGCCTCGAACGAGGTTCTTCCCGCTCTAACACCTCCTTTTCCTTTTATCTTCTCCTTCCCACAACTGTGTGGCTGCAGGTGGTGGCTTGAGACATTTTGCAGGTACAGACGAAAGTCTTAACGGAGATTCTGGAAGCCCAGAAATGCAAAATGCAAGACTGTGCTCTCAGAACCCCCAACTTTTCTCCCAGCTCCTCCCCCAGATACACTCGCTTTTTACACCCGCTCCCACAGTATTTCTCAGGGCCTCTCTGCATGTTCTAACCAGGTTTGGTGGTTCAGCTGCCGAAGTGCTTTCAAAGACGTTCTCCACCGCCAGAAAATGTGCCGCGGTCATGTTGAAGTGTAACTGTGGGTCTTCTAGTCATTTTAAACTTGAATATTTAATGACGTACTCTTAAGAATTCACGTCTCCTCTTGGTGATTAGTGGTCATAGATTGTTGTTACTGAGGGAATTTGCATAGTCTCTGGAGTTATCCCTTTATTTTTCTGGTGAGGAAACTGAGGTTCAGAGAGGTCAAGTTTACAAGTTTATATGGTTACATTACTCCCCCTCCCCCTTCCCCAACACACACACAAGCACACTTATATCCAGATACTGATTCAAATAACTAAAATAACAATATCTGCTTTAAATAATTGGAGAGTGGCTAGGAATGCAAATGTTCTGGGGGAGAGTTGTCTTTTTCAATAACACTTGTCGTTGGTGCATTCTTGATGCATGGGGGAGGTGGAAGAAATAATTTGCTGCACATTTTCTATAAATTAGTTAGTTCATATATGTCAGTTAAATAGGAACAGTATGTGAATTTAAGATTTAGTTGTGTGGCCATAATCATATCCAACACCAGGTCTGCCAACCAGATGTGAGCTTAGTCCCACAGAATTCTTGTGTCTAAGACCTCTCTCATTCAAAAAATAGAGGAGACTTTTACAAAGTGAATGTGTAAGGAGGAGATAACTGCTTTCTCTGCACATTCCCCCTTGTCACTAAAATTAAGATTAAATTACTTACAGTTTGAAAACAGGAGACTTTTTTTTTGAAGAAGAAGCTGTGGTAGGGCGATCAGGAGTTGATTACAAAGTTAAAAAGTCTTTTCATACAGTTTCCAAGGAATTGTTCAACTGTTTCACTTTGTTCATTCAGTTAATATTTGAAGTGTAGTGTTTGCAGTTATGTCTTTAAAACAACCGCAGTGAATGCAGAAGATTCTCCAAACCTAGCCCCAAAGTCTCCACACTGACTCCTTCATGGTAGAATTTGCTGCTCTTCCTTTTCCCTGTATGATTTCAACAAAAGAAGAGTGTGTTGAGAGAAAAGAATCACTCCAGAGTTGATTTATGTGTGAAAAGTTTCCCTAGTTACTCCTTTGGAATTAGATTTTTTCCCTATAAACTGCCTCTCCTGTTCAGATTGAAGAAAAGTTCAGTCAGAATAACTTGCCCTCCACATTAGGCAGACATTCTTGAACTTGAACATCTTAGTGTGACATCCTAGGTAAATACGACGTTAGTTATTTGATATTATCCTTATATATCAAATGCAGTATTTTCTAGCTTATGGCATGGTTATATTCAGTTATAACCATTTTAGCTTCAAGGCTAAATTCAGACGTTTCTTAAATGGATTTGTTGTTGGCTGGGAAACAGAAGCTTCAGTTTAGTGTCGTACTGTTTATTTCCATTTTAATCTTGACCCCTAGCTTCTCCATTTTCCCAGGAATGGTTTTAAATCTTGGCTCTGAGAAGACCCTGAAGCACATCTGCTCTTTCCAGAGTGTCTGATGACTAGCAAGAGCCTTTCTCCCCTAGGGATGTGTCCACATTTTGGATGAGTTAGTATTTAGGCATCCAAGTCCCAGGGCAGCTATTATCTTTATTTTAATCAGAGCGTGGTAATTTACTCTACCTGGGAACAGGCTTTAGGCGGCTGAAACACTCTCTTAAGGAGTGGTGTTCATGAGGTTATAGGGTCTAGGAGTTCAAAGGGACTTTAGAGGTCATTTGGGTCAGCCTCCTCCCCAGCGCAGAAAGAAATATTTCCCACTTTATCCCTAACAGAAGGTCTGTGTTCAACCTTTTCCAGTGGTGGAGATTCCCCTATGATACTGTTCAAGAAACAAGTTTAATTGTCCTTTTATCTGTTGTGCCAAAAGGAATGGCAAATCAAGTTCAGTCGAGCTCATTTAACACTCTTTATTGACACCTCCTGTGTGCCTAGGTACTGTTCTTGGTGTCAGGGACACAGTAGTGGACAACACAGAACTCCTTCTTACCTGGAGCTTTTATTGTCTGAGAGATTTAGTGTCCGTATGTATCACAGTGACAAATTTCGGCGGAGTATGTAAGCCATTTAGGGAGAAAGGAAATTATGTGCCTATTGCTGACTCAATGGTTATGATGCAGGTAAAGGATCCTATCTGTTTGAGGATCATTACAGGCAGTTCCTAAAGAACTGTCTAAAGTCTATCTTCAGCAGGAAGGAGAGTGGGGACTGACAATGAAGTGTTATTTTCCCTTGTTATAAAATTGCCATTTCTGTGACTTGAGGATATGGCCCCCACATGGAGGCCTCTGGCTGCTGGACCCAGAGAAAGATTAATGGAGCTGAAAAATGTCCAGAGAATGGCTCTCTCAGTGATAAAGGGCTGCCATCCAGGGGGCGGTTTTTAAAAATTAAAACTCTTTAGTCAGTGATATAAATTATACACATTGAGGCTCTATAAGCAGTTATTAAGGAATGCAAGAAGTGTTTGAGGTGCAGTAATTCCTCCTTTTTAAATCTTTTGAGAGCTGTAGATTTTTTTTATCTTTTAGAATACCTTCTTTAAAAATGATGTGTCTACATCACAATGAAAAGTTGACCCAAGGAATTGATTAAAAGACTAAAACTAGCTATATCCCACCACCCTGATATGACAGTTCTTAGACTGGTAGTTATTTTCATCCAGCAAGCATAATCCATCTCATATAAACTGCTACTAAGAAACCAAACTGTGTGCCTGGGTGGACCCTGTCTGACTACTTGGACATTCATACAATGGAGGGAACAGAAGCTTAGTGCTTTCACAGGGGCTACCCTATGTCTGTGTGCAGACAAAGGAATGCGTGATTTGGGTGGCCTGCTTTGACTGATTACCGAAAGACTCAGTGCTTATCCTTACTGGTGATGCCACAGCTGAGAAGGATCTTCAGGTTTAGACTCCCTGTGGGGCAGGCTATAATCAGAGTTCTCTGTGCCTGTGTTTCTCTTTCTAGAACCTTAAACTTGGCTGGGGGGGAGTGTGGGGGTTGGAGCTACTCTTGGATTTTATCATTTATTGGGAACTGTCTTTCGCAGACTGTCTTAACCAGGGTCAGCGAAGCTGAACCATTATCTAAACAAAGACCCGGTAGATCTAAAGCTTCTATCCTTTTTCCCAAGGAGAACTACTTTGCAATATAATTGATATCCTCTTTGTTTTGTTTTTTTTAGCTTGTGTGTTTTAATCCAGAGTGACAGAAAACTCCTTCCAGCTGGACAATACCTCTCCTACCCACTCAGGCCCGCTGGCAGCCTGTCAGCGTGGCTGCTGTTGAACAAAAAAACAAGACTTGGGCTGAGGTGAAAAAGACAGGGTTCTAAAAAGAATTTGCTGGTGATCTAAAAATCAAATTTGTGTTGTCTCAGGCCTGGCCCGAGGTAGACATCAGGAGTCTGTTTCCTGAGGGGACCAGAGCTAAGGCACGAGAGCCACCTGTTCAGGATCCGTGCTGGTGACTGTGAGCGCATCACTCAAGTCGAAGGATGCAGGAAGAGAGCTGGGTGGGTGCATTCTGTCCACCTGCTGAGCTAGGACCAAGTGGCACAGAGTGTGATGTGTTGATGGAGGGGCAGACTAGGGTGGAGAGGTGGGCAATGCTCCAAAAGAACTTCTTTGGTATCCGACAAGTTTTCTGCCCCTTTTTTTTTAAACACTTTAAAAATTGTTGTGAAAATATACATAACGTAAGCTGTGCCTGTTTTTAATAATTAAACACTCCTTTGAGAAGAATTTGTGATTTTCTTACTTTCTAATTTGTTTCTTGTAGAAGCAGAATCGCAGTATGGGTAGGCTAGACATTGACAAACAAAACAACCCTCGCACCCTAACATGTCAGTAGTCATTCTTAGCTTCCTAATCCATCTGCTTTATCAGCTATTTCTTGCATACTTTCCTTGTGCAGGTGCTGAGGTTATGATGTGAGTACTTGAGATGCTGTCCCCACTGTTCTCATCAATTTTTTCTGAAGGATGAGTAAGCACTAGGACTTAGCAAGGAAAGAGAAGTGGGGCAGCAGCTGGGGGAAAAGTCTTCCAGGCCAAGGGAACAGCATGTGCAGAGCTCTGAGGTGAGGCAAGCCCCTTAAGGAAACCCAGTTTGGGACTGGGACATCAGCACTCAGGGTGGGGTTGAGTGGACAGACATGAAGCTGGGAAGGTGGGAAGAGACTAGATCACTCAGTGCATTCTTCAAGACGTGTGAGTACTTACTACACAGCTCTTAGAATATTTTACATGCTATCCACCCCGACCCACAACTTAGGATATCCCAGATTCTTGGACTTGGTTGATGGAAGACACTGAAAATCTTCAGAGCTTACCTAATCTGATAGTGGGAGAGCTAGGCTTTAGAACCAATGGCTCTTAGATCAACATATGTACAGACCTACCATTTGTATGGGTCAGTTAGACTAAATTATGTTGAAGTATCAAATTGGTCCCCAGATTTGGTGGCTTACGCAGCAAAGGTTTACTTCTCACTCAGGGTCCTTGTCTGCTCCATCCTCTGAGATCTGCTCCATGCTGAGTTGACCCTAGGACCCAAGCTGAGGGAACATCCTGTCTTCTCTCTGGACTTTGCTAGTCTGGTGGCAGCAGGAAAAAGAGGCATGCTGAACCCTGAAGTGACTTTTCAAGCTCTTGGAAGGGTCACTCCCACATGGGCTTCACTGGCCAAAATACATGGTCACTTCTGAATTCAACAGATGGATAATCCTCCTGCAGACAGTGGCTCTGTGGGTCACTTGGCCAAGCTTGATAGATGGGGAAGTAAACCATCCCCTAGGAAGGGGCAGTGACTGTGTTGAATAGTTAAGAGTTCACCATACCTTCCTAGTCAGGGAATCTGCTATAGAGCCAAGGGCCTTTATTATTTTATAAAATTGTCCCCGTGTGTAATGGTTTTTCTCTGTCTGTCCTACTCTGATTCCAACTGGACATGGTAGGATGAAGAGAGAGGGAGACAGTGCGTGTGTGTTAAGCAGCCAGAATGAATCGAAGGCAAGGGTGTGATGATTCCTGTTCTTTCACAATGAGCATCCGATAGCATCGTCACCAGATAGGGATGGGGGGTGACCTTCTGAAAGACCTTCCGTGCTGCTCTCTGGAGGCTTCAGCTCTGGCACTGTACTCTTTGGGAAATGGTTTTGAGGCCATTAGGACTTCGAGCTGCTTGATAGAATGATTTCCCTTAGGATGCTTCCAAATCAGTCCTTGCACAGCCCGTCTGTTCCTAAATGCAGAAGCGTCTATGACACCCTTCTTTTCTATGCTTTGTTTTCTCTCTGCTGAGGGGTAGTGGTGCAGTCGTCAGTCAGTATCCACAGGGATTGGTTCCAGGATCCCTGTGGATACCAAAATCTGCAGATGCTCAAGTCCCTTGTATAAAATGGCCTAGTATAGTTGGCCCTCCACAGTCCAGTTCAATCAGCTGCTGATGTGGTCCCCACAGACAGGGGTGGAGGACTGTATGTAGTAGCATTGTGATTGAGGGTGTGGGCACTGGAGCCAGACTGCTGAGGTTCTAAGGTATCAGCTCTGCCATTGAACATTTGTGATCTTGAGTGAGTGACTTGCCTTGTGTACCTCACATGCCTCATTTGTCAAATAATTACAGTATCTTCCTCGAAGGTTTACAGGGTTAAATGCGTTAGTACGCCAGGTGCTTACAATGATGCAGAAAATAATTGTCCTCGATAAAAGGGACACGAATACTAAAGTGGTGACGGCTTTATACTGAAGACTGGGCTCTCACCAGAACTGCCACCCCCACCCAGCGGGAGGGGAGCGTTTGCCCCCTCCTCTCCCTCTCACACACACCCGAAATACACACTCCTCCCTTTTCTCTAGTCAGGGCACACCTTTGGGGCACCGATCAAATCCTCCTTGAACGCTCCACTTGCCAGCCCAGGTTTTGGTAACTTTTCTCTTTGAATTTCTATAGCAGTGATGCCTATGACACTTACGTGCCACCCACATATGTTCTGGTCCCCACCCCCTGCCACCTCCACCTTTTCTTTAAGTTACTTTTTTTTAAGAAAGAAGAATGATCAAATATAGTTGTGAACACTTTAAAAAAAAAACCCTTATTATCATAAGCAGTATGTTCTTTTTTTTAACTGAAGTACAGTCAATTACAATGTGTCAATTTCTGACATACAGCACAATGTCCCAGTGATACATATACGTACATATATCCATTTTCATATTCTTTTTCATTAAAGGTTGTTACAAGATATTGAACAGAGTTTCCTGTAAGCAGTAAGTTCTGATAGCTTTGACCACATTCCTGCATTCTTAGCCATGTTTCCAGAATTAAAGGAAGGGACTGCACCCCTCCCCCACTGACATTTGACTGGAGGAGGGAAAACTGGTCCTTTGGATCAGTTGGATGAGATTCATGCCCGCCCACCTCCTCTCAGTCCACCTGTTTATTCCAGCTGTGCTGTGCTAACCTCTGGCAGGCACAGACCTCATCTCTCCTGCTTTCTTTCCGAGGCTTCTCTGCTGTAGCTGCTTGGGTTCTGCTTAGCTATTCTAACAAATGTATATATCTGCATCTCCAAGGGACTTATTCCAAGGGCCCACTATTGACTGTTGGGAGATGGTAGCTGGTGGATAATATTTCTCTTTTTTATCACTAAATTGGACAATTCTGAGGCACAATCAGTATGGCTCCTCGGAGGGTCCACATGAACCCCAGCCCACAGGGATGATTAGCGCTCTCGCTCTCTCTCTCTCCCTCTCTCTCTCTCTCCTCTCTTCCTCTCTCCTCTCCCTCTCTCCCTCTCCCTCTCTCTCCCTCTCTCCCTCTCTCTCCCTCTCTCCCTCTCTCTCCCTCTCTCTCCCTCTCTCTCCCTCTCTCTCCCTCTCTCTCCCTCTCTCTCCCTCTCTCTTCTCTCTCTCTCTCTCTCTCTCTCTCTCTCTCCACACACACACACATATGTATACCCTTTAGGATAGCTTTCCTCTTTCTTGGCGAAACTATTTCCAGTCCCACGCCTGTTCCTCTGGATCACTTTTCAGAGCAGCTGCATGCATGCAAGGCCTTGTCTCAGGCCCCTGCATTTTGGGAAAACCTAGGTGAAGACACCTTGTTTCCTGGTTTGTGGCCCTTCTTTTGCCTTATGCAGATGAGGGAGCATGAATGTTGCTTTTGAAACATACCAAATTACTCTGGACATTAAAAAAAAGTATGTTGAGAACAAACTGATCTTTTACCAGGTTTTTACTATTTACTGGAGGACAGACTTCAAACCACTGTAAAAACTGGACTCAAAAAAAAAAAAAAAAAGGCTGGATGCATCCCCTAAACTTTTCTATAATTTTCAATTCTAGTTCCTCAGAATGGCACTGTCACACTCTCAGTTTGGAAGGGCATGTTTCTGAGTGTGTAGTGTCTAGTTTGTTCAGTAACTGGTTTAATGTATCAGTTTCAAGTCAATTACGTATTTTGTAATCTAGGAACTAGATACGGAGTATATGGTGGAAGATGTGTTCTTGGTACATGGGCTGTGAACTTGGGCCAAACAAAGCTTAAAACTTTTTGAAAAAGAGAAATTTGGAGGCTTACTCTGCCCACAAAGATTGGACAAATGAGGCAACAGTTCTGGAAACAACTTTTAGTCAACTAATGTTGAGCAATTTTATGGGCCCAGATTAATTTATGTATCTGCCTGGGAGTTCTTAGGATAATTGCTTAAATCACTCCTTCACTTTGTAGGAGCCTAGCCCAGAGACAGTTTCTGATCCTGTAGTATAGGTCCTTGGAAACAGCGTAAGCCAGACTGATTCATTCTCCAGTTTTCCCCAAAGTTGTCATCTTTGCTCCCACTCTGAGATTTGGTCTGACTTTTTGTGTGGGTGGGCAATCTAAGACTATACCTCCACTGGTTGGAATGATTTGTCTATTACATACCTCTTTGTTTTCAAAGCGTTTTGCAATTCTTAGTCAACCTCTTAATCACGTCTCCCCTGGGGAAAAGTTGGATGATCCTGACGCACAATTGAGCCCTCTAAAGAAGTCTCTTAGTTGCTGGTAATCAAATTTGTCTCATTCAGAAACCAAAATTCTAAGGCTGAAAATCAATTTAATTAAGACAAGGTTTCAGCCATTGAAATGACCGATAATTAATTCAGTTTCACTATCTGCCCTTCCAAAGGTGGCTTTTACAGCTGAAGAGAACCTGAGTCTAAATTATAACCCAATCAGAGCTGAGGGTGTTGAGGACTCTCTCAGAGACTTTCTGTAACAAACATTTATATAGGTATATTGGGGAGTTAGGGGTACTGCTAAAGATTGCCAAATCTTCTTTCTTGAAGAATCTGTATTCTTACTCTTCGAAGGCTTTTCCTATTTCCCGTTCATTCAGTCAACAAACATTGAGCCCTGGCTAGCATCAAGCATGAGTGAAGAGGTCAAAATCTTATTCCTTCTCATTATCCCACCAAACCAAGCCAGAACCAAAAATCTTTTCTAGTAAATGAAGCTCCCTGTTACTAAGGTTCAAAATCTTGGGATAAGGCTTGAATTCAGGGGTGAATCACCAGGTTGTGTTTCTCCTTTTTACCTTGTGTCTCAGCCACTAGCAGCCTCATTCATAATGGTTTATCATCAACCAGCTGTATATTTGAGGACCTTCTATATTTCTAGCCTTGTGCTCCATGGTTTTGGAAATATGTGAATATAAGATTTGGCTCATGCTCTCAAGAAGCCTGCAAATTAGTTGAGGAAAAAAGACTCTGATAATGCTCAACTTCCATGACTTGGGGCAGTGGAGGGGGTCTTGCCAGGCTCCCCTGACTACTATTTAGCTCTCTTCTTTCTCTTTGATGGTGAACATGAGGAACTTGGTTCAGAATTCGGAAAGAGTAGGGTCCATTTCCCCTCTCTTTTCATTTATAATGTAATTTGAGGAGTGCTAGAAAGATAACCCCATCTTTCTTTCCTCCTGGGCTACCATTAGACATTTTTTCTTTTGGTTTGAAGCAGGGATTAAAAAAAAAAGACACAACAAAGGGAATTGAAAAATTGTATCCGAATCTAAGGGCTTGTTTTCAGAATCTCTACCAGATTAATTTGTATGCTTCATTCCTCCTTCAAAGCATACCAGCTGCCCACAGCATGCCAAACACTTTGACTAGTGGACTAGTATTCTATTCAAGGACACATAGGCATTTCTGTACCCACCATGCCTGCTGGATCAGTAAGCCAGTACCCATGCTTACTAGGTCAGTTATTTGTTTTCAGACCTGGTTATGCCAGTTGTTGTAATTGTCATAATTGTATAACTTTAATTTAATGTTATATAAATTTAGAGACTATAACTGCAAAAACAGAGTTGCTTCTAAATTAGATGCTTTTTGAAAGATTTAGATAAAGCGAGAATTTTGCTAAAATAAAACTGTGAAGTTAATATGATTAAGATAATGGTAAAAAGTAGGAGGAAAAAAATTGTAAGAATCTCACAGTCTGCATTCAGGTTGCATTGAAAAGATTTTATAATTCTGGCTCCACTGGAGAGAAACTGGAAATCGTAGGTGATGCCTATAGCTTTGTGCTAGAGAGACACCTCTAATTGGAATTTCTCTAACTCATGATGTTGGAAAAACCTTGACCCTTTGTCAAAAAATTTGTGCATAACTGTATGTTTATATGTTTTAAGGTAAAAATAAAATATCTAGGCTTAGCTATTGTTTTTAAAATCCTAATATTTAAATGTGTTTTAAGATAGACTTTGCAGTCCTGCTCCTAATAGCTTTGGACTGAGGGGATTTGTAAAGAACAGCCACTCCTCCCAGCTTCCCCATTCCCGTGTTCTAACACATATGAATGGATAGGGAAAAGTTGAGAATTACTGGTTTTTCCTGGGTTGAGATGCAAATGTCTCTGGGTGAGTTAACTCACTTGACATTATTTAACTTCTTTTACACCTGATGTAAATGTTATCAGTGTTTTGTGGCTTTTTTTTTTTTTTCCTGATTTGAAAGGCCACTAGAAAATTTACCTATTTCATCGGTTTCTCTTAAATTAGTCCAGAATAAAGGGAAATGTGATTTGGGGAGCAAAATAATCTCAGTTTGGAAAGTGAGGTTATTTTAGAGATCTTCTGAATTCTCTCTTGGAGATACATGCACACAGGAAAGGGATGGGTTACTCAAAGATTCACTCAGTCTGCCTGGGAAGAAGACATTTTGTCACTAGAGGTAGATAAAAGCTTGGACCACAGTCTTAGTAGTTAGCCTGGATTTTTGCATTCATTCCTTCCACCTATCCCTGGATAATCTTCCATCAGCAATTTGATTTAATTTTTAATCCCAACCATGAGAAAATTAAGTGGTTAAAAAAAAAAAGTAGAAAGTTGTTTTTCTATTCCAAAATATAAGTAGTGGGAGGAGAAGTTTAACAAATTGGAAGCTGAAATGTGTGATTTCTCCATTTCTTAAACTAAAACTGGAATCATTTTTCAGAATTTTTTTTAAATATACATTTGAAATGTTGTTGCTAATTTACACAATGACTTTGCCACAAAACTCACTGCACATACAGCAGTGATGTCCTAATTGAAGTTGTGCAATTCCACACATTTTTCCTGTGATTAGATTTCAGTGGGTAGAAGTTGACTTTGCAATAACTTTGTGAGGTCATTTGATTAGATACTGTTCTTGACCCAACCCCTTCGGTCCCTATTTGATGGATCAGGATTCATTTGATGATCTTCAGACCAGGTCTTCTGTCTAATGGTTTGTACCCTCTTTTTACCAAATGGAGCTGCCACCCTAGGCTGCAGAACAGCATTGTCAGATAGAACGCTGTGTGATGAGGAAAATGTCCTGCCACTGCATTGTTCAGTATGGAAGCCACTAGCTGTACGTGGCTTTTGAACACTTGAAATGTGGCTGTACAGCTATAGAATTAAATATTTTATCTTGTTTAATTATATTTAATTTGCATTTAAGATTAAATAGCTACATGTGGCTGGTGGCTATCATTGAATACTGAAGCTTTAGGAGTATAGTCTTGAAGTATTTATAATCTGTTATTGCTCTCATTTTTTAGAAAACTTTTTTTAAAAATTTTTTTTTGGAGGGGGAGAGGTAATTCGGTTTATTTATTTATTTTTAATGGAGGTGCTAGGGATTGAGCCCAGGACCTCTTGCATGCTAGGTATGCACTCTACCACTGACCTATACCCTCCCCTCTGGAAAACTTTTTTATTAAGGAACATCTCAGACATACACAAAAGTAGGGGAAGGTTGTAATGAACCCTTCCATCCCGTCACCCAGGTTAGTCTACGTCATCTATTTCCCCTTGTATCTAACCTTTTCTCTCCCATCCCACAACCCCCCAAATTATTTTGAAGTAAATTCCAGGCCCAATCTGATCTCATTTTTAGAGCTAAGTTGGTGATCTGGGGGAAGGAGGGAAATGTTTTCAGGGAGAGGTACTTGGGGATCTTCAGGTATATTTGTGATTTAAAAAAAAAAAACAAAGATGAATAGGAAAAGTTATGGCTTGACAAAGATAGGTAATGAGTATATAGATGTGTCCTATTCTGTATGCTTGAAATATTTCATTACCACCATCATCAGAAGAAGCCAAGCGTGAGCCCAGAGATGGAAGAGTCACTGGACCAGGCCTCACTTACCTGAACTTATAGTGAACTTTGACTTCATGGGTAATTTTAACATTTAAACATCATTCATATGCAGTGTTTATCACTGAGCTTAGTTGAATGCCAGCAGTGCTATGTAGAATCATAGGATCTGTAAAAAGGTGGAAAGCAAGCTAAAGATCTTATTTTTTAAAGCCCAGTCTCCTCACGACACTTGGTATCAGGGGGTGGTAGCTTGGTTTGAGCTCACACTGAATCCAGTGCTTTCAGTCACACCGACTGATTGGCGGAGTTAAAACTGGCAGCACTAAGTTGCTCCTACCTACTTTTTAAAATGGCAGATTCTTATGTTCTCTTTTTAGAGCAGATATGTTACTTCTAAATCTCCTTGCAGTTTTGTAGATACTCTTGTTGGAGGGAAATGTTTTTCTAATTCACAGTATAAAGAAGTCATTTATGAAATTTTTATCTTTGGAGCTGAGAATTTATGCCTGTTTTGGGTGGAGAGTATTATAGGAAATGCCTGTTTGGTTTTTTGTATTTCTGTTTATAAGAGAAACCCTTGTGGCAAGCCTGTTTTGGTCATGTGGACACATCAAAGGAAATAGTGTTTGCATCAGTGATATTTAGAAGCGCATTTTTCCTTCCCAACAGAAAGCAAGCATTGTTGCTGTGCTTTTGTAGTTTAATTTAGCGGGTAATAATGATTTTCTTCCTTATGATAGAGTGCAGAATATGTGCATTCTAAATTTGGAGCCCTATACTTAGGATCTTAGGATTTAAGAGGAATGAATTTGTGATGGTAAAAGGATCTTGTATCATCAGAAATTCTCCCAGGCTTTGGCTCAGCTGTCCTATTGATGGATAAAGATAATATGCATTAGAAAAGGGGCTATTAAACATTTCAGCAGCATTCTGAACAACTGCAAGCCTGGAGCTGCAGCACAATGCTGTTCCTCTTCTATGGTCAAGTGTCCAGTAGAGTCTGCCCTTTGTGTTCCTTTGGTCTTTTGCTAACCATATTCCTGGGGGAGAGGGAAGAGCTATGTGTAATCTCACCATCTGCATTGTGGCTTAGTCCAGTTTGCTTTTATTCCATGGTTTGTGGATATCGTGAATACTTGGTTAACACCCTACATATAAGTGTTACCACGACTCAAGATTTATGCCATTTTTGCAAATAATCCTCTCATGGAAGAAGCCTTCTTATCTCCACTTAACAAGAGATATTTGAATCCATGGTAGTGCAAGAAGATTCAGGGAAATGTTTTGTTAAGTCAGTTGCTCTGTCCTTTCCATGCAGGATAGAGACAAGAAACTATTAAGGCCTTTAAAATGACCGTGACCTGATTAGGAAAATATAGCAACTATTTTCAGTAAGGAGGGCACAAGATTAGTATGGGTAGCAGGTTTTTTTTTTTTTTAATATCGACAGATTTTTGGAAAGCTTTTATTTTAGACTAAATTTAAATCTAGCAGTGACACATTTTGAAAAAGAAAATAAATTCACATAATCTAGCTCTCCATTAAGCATCTTACACTTGATTAGTTAGAAAAATTCTAAACTTGATGGAACCATAACATTAATAAGAAATAGAAGTCTGCCTTACGTGTTCTCTTTAAAATAGTTAATGAGCGATGGTTTATTAGCAATCTTTGATAGGCCTCAGCTTAGATCTGGAATAAATTATCTAGGCCACGGTAAGACAATAAGGCAGAGAAGTACATCAGACCATCTTTGACTGAGGTGAACTTCATTATTTGGCTCATTTATTTCAGGGGAAAAAAGTACAAAAAGGGACAAGGCTCAGATTCTTCAGTTAAACTGCTGTAAATGGGAAAGCACGTGACATCTCGACTCTGGCTGTTGAAATGAGGGCGCTAGTGGTGCCAATTTTTAGTTTTTCAAGAGAAGACGGACATATAGAGTTTGAAGTGAAATTTCCCCTTCTGAAAATGTTGGCAGCTAAATCAAATATTTTAAAAATACCATGTGGGCCACAGACACATGTTCGTGGGCCAAGTCTGCCAATTTGCAATCCGACTTCCACTGGAAATAGTTCATTTATTTTTCTTATATTTGAATAAAGAAATCATTAAAGTTTTGTGTTTGGTTTGGCTTCGGTATACCTTTTAGAATGCTTTAACATTTGAGCAATTAAAGCACTTTTTGCGGAAAATATGCTTGCTGGTTCTTAAAACAGAAGCAATAACTTGAACTCTGATATGAAAGCATCTAGATTGTTTGCGGGCAGCATTAAAACTTTTAAATTGTTTCCTTAGCAGGATATTTCTAAACAGGTTTGATCAAACTGGGAGAAGTAGAACTGAAGTCAAAATGCAGTGTGACAAGGACCCACAGCAGACAGAGCAGGAGGGATTCTTGAGTGTGTGGTACCCAATGCAAATATCCCTCTGCAAAAAGATGTGCTATATTTAGTGAATGGGAGTTGGATGGTTTTTCTTTTTGGTTAAGGTCCAATGACAGTTAATGGCTGTTCCTTACAGGCTGTGAAATTATTTATGAGTTTGGCAGTAGGACAATGTAAAATGCAAGTGAATGTAGGTAGAAGAAGTTCTGCTATCAAATTCCAACAAACTGTTATTGCTCGAGCCAGGAGGGACTTTAGAGGTCACCTCATCCAGGGCCTACCTTTGAGATGAGGAAACCGAGGCTGTGGAGTTCAGTGGAGACTTACATTCCTCACTGACCCTTCCCTGTCCAGCAGGAAGCCCGCACTCCCCATCTTTGCCTCTCTTCTTCCTGCCTGTAGGAAAACGTGTTTTCCAGGAACTGTTTGTGACAATTAGAGAGTCTTGGGAAAAAAAAAAAATTAGATGTTGAGTGAACAAAATACCTTCTGAGGAGGTTGAGTTAGCTTCTTTCTGATTGTTGGAAGATTTTTATTGGGAAAATTTCTGTGGTTGTTTTTGTATGAGTTTTGATACCTTTCTTCCCCAAAGTCTATTTTTTCATAATATAATGTTCACAAGAAGCAGAAAACCAGTTAGATCATCAGCAGAAAAATGTGGCCATAACCGTTAATTCTGCAGAATTTCCTAGTGGTGGATTCAGCCATATGAAATAGTTGGTTTCAGCTGTTTCTGAACTATGAAAATGGCAGTTTCATGAGATTCAAGATACCTCGAGCATAAGAGTAATAATAAGTACAGTTGACCCTTGAACAACACGGGTTTCGACTGTACAGGTCCACTTAGAGGTGGGTATTTTTCAATAGTAAATACTACCACGCTGCACATCTGTGGTTATCCGAGGATGCAGAGAAACCACTGATGCGGAGGGCCGACTATAAATTATACGAGGATTAACCCCTGCGTTGTTCAAGGGTCAGCTGTACTGGGGTATCGTATCTTCCTTGTCCTCTCAAAACATCCCTAGCATTTTACATGGTCACGGACCATCCAGCCCTTCTCAGATTATTCCACTGAGACGCCATTCTGCTGGGGCATTTTTACTGAGGAATGTGGCATTGGAAGCTGCATGTGCACATGTGGAACAGTCTTTCTTCCACATGTTATGTTTGGCTTAAAAAGCCTCCCTTGCCTTGGAGAAAAGACTACCCAGCAAAGGGAGATGCTGGATTTGTTTCTAGGTTTTCAGGCCAACAGGAGCCAGTTGGAATGGAAGTCTTGGTCAACAGTACAATAGTTTGATATGCAGTTATATTAATGTTACAATTTATCTTGAGGATCTGAGACTTTTGGAAACATCGCCCTGTTATTGTAATTGAATCCTAATTCTGATTTGGTCGTGGTGGTGGGTGGGGGAACGAGTGGGCCCACAGAAGGCAATGTTAAACCCTTTAGACCATTTCTTCCGCTAGTTTTCTAAACTGAATGCACTGAGGATTGGCTTTGTCGAACCAACTTTTGTAAAAGAAGTGGCATTTTAGCATCTCAGAGATTACAAAAGTAAGTATCAGGGATGTTCAAGCCTAACTGGCTCAAAAGCCTAATTTCGTTAAGGAAATTTTTCTTTGAGAGATAACTGTGATCTCTGAATCGTATTTCAGATCCCCGAACAAGTAGAATAAATCTTTTGATTTTAGGCGTCAAGGGAATTAATAACGTATACACGCTCATTTTTCTTGAGAAATTAAAGAAATCCACCCGAGATCCAATCAATATGAGAAAGCCAAACTCTACCAACTTCATGGTTCGTAAAGCTCAGAGTGCACCACAGCTGAATAAATACAACAGAAGAGCCACCACAAACAGCAACTTGGAAATGAGACTTCTCCCTACCACTCTGAGCCAGAGGATTAGTTAGAAATTCACTTCTGACGCTTCAGCCGTTTTTGACTGTGAGTTAAAAATCCGAGGGCTTTAACCCAGCTCTTCAAAAGCATTCCGTTACGACTGGAGACATAAAGGGCCCTTGGATTAGTGTAAAAGGTTTTCCAAAGGAAAAAGGTATTGGAGAGGCTGAGTCCTAATTTATTTCTGCAAAGATCCCTTTCCATGCTCTGCTGTCTGGGATGCAGGCTTGCCTCCCTAGGGTGGCACGCTCTTCATGACTGGATGCCTTTCCTTCCTGTGAGCCTCTGCAGGGTCCTGTGCACGTCCCTCCTCTGTCTTTGCACATCACAAAAATGCCTTTCTCTGGCCTCTGCCTACCCTCTACACCTACTTGTCCTGCAAGACTCCCCAGGCGTCTTAGCTTCCCCCTCGCCCAGGCAGAGTGGCGGGGGACTCGTTTTCTGAAGTCCCCCCATCTTAGGCTCCGGTAATAAGCAGATGTCTTATTGTACCATGATAGTTTTCATGCCTCCTTTCTTATCTTAAATACAGCATAGAATAGTGCCCGGCACAAAGGAGTTCCTCAATAAATGCTTCAAAAATAACTCGGCAGTACCAGGCCCAGGTTTCTGCCTGATGTAGGACTCAGGCAGTAAAAATTACTGTGCAGAACATCCTCGAAGGACGTTACGGAACACAGAATTTAATGCACTGCTCAGTTTCCCCCAGGAAGTCTGACTTACCGTTATCTGATGGTCGAGCACCTGATGGCAGGGAGCTTTGGAGGCTGAGAAGGGAACACACGTGCAGTGGGCTGAAGATTTGAATTTTCATTTCACCTATTTCTTGTCTCAGCCCAATTTTCTCACCCCCGGGTGGCTCAGGCCATACCAACTGGAGTTGACCAAGTGTAATACACTTCACTCCTGCCCATCAGAAAAGACTGCAGACTGACTGGGCAAGGCAGTGGCAGTGGATGGTACAGGTCTCTTTGAGGCTGTATTCAGGGCTTCCCCTGGGTGTATTTTTTCCTAATTATTTGAAATTATATGTATAGCAATGGTCCCTGAAGCTATTCTGGGTGGAAATTAGTGGGCTGCTCTCAGCATTGTCACTTTCATTACTTACTGCCTTCCAGAGAGCTGCCAACAAGTTTCATGGTGAAAGTTCTAGAAATAATAGCATGAGAAGTGGTTATTCATAGTTGTCTTGTGGAAGTGAGAATACGGGGTTCATCAGAGGAATAAGTAGTTAAAAGTTTATATATGAAATCTACATGTGTTTCTTAGGTGCCCTTAAGTGGCTAGCAGCATTGACATGGAACTGATAGAGAAAAACATTTGAAATATTGTTTGCTGTGAAATTACCTGAAGTGGCAAGACAACATACCAGGTGTTTCCTATCATCTCTGTTGAAACTATCACAAACCGATGATCTAGATATCATCTGGACATTTCAGTGAAAGAAAGAGACTTAGAAGTCACCTGCCCCAAAGTCATTCAGCTCACAAGTGGCAGAGCCGGAAATATTACTCTTTAACCAACTTGCAGTCAATGCTTATGACACGATTCCATGCCGCTTTATTTTTTGTATTAATTACAGGGAGTTTTTTCCCCAAGCCTATCATTTACAACATTTATATTTAAATATTAAATTAAAAATGGCACCACCAACTTCATGAAGACCTTCCTCAAAAGTGTGTTGGTGAAAGGTCACACTTAATTACTTTTAAACTTTAAATGATTTTAAGCATTGTTCTCGAACAGAATATTGAAGTATTTGTTTCAGCTAAAAACTTCTTGTCAGGATTCTTTAATGTTGGCTGGGAGCAGCACAACACATGAATACGCCAAGACTTTTATGAGCTTCTTAGAAGGGTGGTATTCACTTGGGAAAAAGAAAGCCATGTTGAAACGGACACAACTTTGGGGCTATGTGGTAATACACTGCTCATCTTAAAAGAAGATCGGAATGAGCTAGTGAGAGTCTGGGAATGAAGTGCCAGGTGGTTGCCACAGTGCCTCTTTTGTGTTCTGCTTCATGTGGTCCTGTAAAAAAGTATATAAACTTTTAAAATATGGGACATAAATTACTCCTCTAAAGTAATTCCTTAGTAAGGACGGCCAATGGCTCCACAAGATAACAGCAACCTCTAAGTGGTTGTGATCTCCGGCTGCCATGCGTGTGCTGCGGTGGGACATCTCTTCCTGTGGCTATTGGCCACTTGTATTTATTTCTCTGTGAGTAATCTATTCACATCCTTGCCTTTCTTCTCCTTTGCCCTCTAATTGGGCTATTTTTCTCTATCTTGTTGACATTCATCCTTTTTATATGTGCCACTTATTCTTCTCCCAGTCTGCCATGTGTCTTCTGTTTTTGGTGTCTTGTGATATAGAAGCCTTAAATGTACTATCTTCTTTTGGGTTTGTATTTTGGTGTCTTGTTTCAGAAGTCTAGTTCACTTTTCACTGAAGTTCATTTAATTACGTTTAACAACTGTTTTGTCTTTTGCTCAGTAGTTTAGAGGGGACAAGAATGTAGCAGCTGTTAAGAAACAGTCCATTCATCCAGTGAGAGATGTCCTGAATTAATAAATTTGAAACTACTCAAAGAGGAGACAGAAAAGGAAGAGTGTGGAACCCAAGACATGAAAAGGGGCTCAAGAATCCAGCCCTCTCAGAGGGGCACGGGCATTTAATGCTCTGTGATTTGAAGAAACTTAGGAGATAATTAATACCTGACTTGTAATTAGCAGTTGCATACACGCTGAGCTAGACACAGGAGAAGCAAGGGAGCCCTTGCGTCAGCGATTGGGTCTTTAACTGAATTCGAAGTGTGTTGTTTCTATGGGGAGAGATCCCATTTTAACAGTCCTTTCAACTGGGGGATTTCCAAGTTTATAGATCAAAGGAAAGTTCCTTGTGGAAAGTGATGAGTAACAGTACTGAACACTCACTGTGCAGCAGGCACTGTGCCTAAGCAGTTTATATGCAGTATCTCATTGAGCCAGTAAACAAACTGAAGAGTGGCATTGTTATTATGCCATTTTCCAGATGATGAAACAGTCTCAAAGAGGTTAAAGAACTTGCCCAGAGTCACATAGCCAGTAAGTAAATGGTGCGAGGATTTGAATTCAATTTCTTCTGACCTCACAGCCATCCACAGATAATGGTTACCCATCTTTTAAAATACTGTTTCTTTTAAAAGTATTTGTGAAGATTCTGAATGCCGTGTCCTCGACATCGATGTCTGTTCTGCTGTGAAATCAGGCTCTATCAAGCATCTGCTGACGTGGCCTGAGTGACTTGCTCTTAAGGGAAGTGAGAAGTTGCTGAAGGTCTTTACCACTTGAAAGCCTTAAAAAAAAAATCAAATCCCCCTCCCTGCTTGCCTGTGCAGGCTTTGCTGCCTTCTGCCAAGGTGACCCGTGGGTCATTCTCTCCTTCCAAGCTCTGGAATCTCTCCAGCAGCCCTTCACCCATTGGGGTCTCAGGTAAACCCACATGGCGCTGCGGTGCGTGGGGACTGGATGGACCTGGCCGGCGTGTGTACGTGAGACACACACGTGTGAGGGGGACACTCAGAGCCTGGCCAGCTCCCCGGGGCTCCTGACCCGCAGGCCCAGTCCCCTGCCCAGCACCGGTTTCCTCGGGCTGTCCCAGACATGACCTCCCACCTCCGTGAACATGTGACACCTATCAAGCCAACAGGACAGAAACTAAAATCTGTTTATATGGAACAAAGGCTGAGGGGGAATCGCTGATAAAATTTCATGGTGTTAAAACAGGTTAAAAATCCAGGTGCTGTTACTTCCTTCCTCTGAGACCTTGGGCAAGCTGCTCTGTATCTCTGTGACTTAATTTCTACCTCTGGAGAATGAGGAGGAAAATATCTTACCGGGTTGTGAGGATGTAAACTTTCTTGCGTATCAAGCACTTAGAATAGTTACTGATAAGTGATAAGTGATAATGATAAGTGGTACCTTGTGAATGTTGGCTGCCTTATGGGTTTAAAGCAGTAAGTCACGATTCCCCGAGTGGTGGTCCTGGGACTATGTCAGTGCATTTCATCTTATATTCTTATCTCTGACAGATTCGGTGAATTGGTATTACTTTTACCTCCCCTTGTCGATGAAGGCATTTCTGTGGATTCTAGAAGAGTGGGGTTTATTTGAGCCGCAGGAATACTGCTGGTGACGCTGGGTCATCCTTCCTCACTATGGCTATGTTCCTTTGTTCACTAAAGAATGGGTTCTTTAGGATTGGTGGTGTGTTCGTGAGTTCTGCCTCTAGCAGCTGAAATCAGCCAAAACATCCTGGACGTCCTTGTGGACTTTCTTTACTTCCTCTTCCTGTTGCCCTCTTCCTCCTTGAAGTTGCCCTGCAACTGTGGTACATGTTGACTGTTTACAGGACTGATGACACCGCCAAGCAGATGCTGTGGAGGCAAAGGGAACAGCGTGTCAGGTTTTCGTGGCTTGGGTTTTCATCGAGTGTTCGAGCAAGAATGACTTTTAAAGAAATCGTCTCATCCAGCTTTTTCATTTTACAGAGAAGGAAGCCAAGACCCAGGGGAGTTAGTGACCTGTTTAAGGCCCACAGATTCAGAACTGGAGCCCAATCCTCCGCCTTGTGCTCATGCTACCTACCAACCCAAGGACAGAGACGAGGTGCTCTAGATAAGCAGTTCGTCTGCAAATTCTCTGGTGGTTTCCCACTGCCCTGTGGAGAAAACCCCAAATCCCTTTCCAATCACTGATCTCATGGTTGGGACTCTGGTCGGTGACTAATTGGTGATGGGAAAAAAGAAAAAAAAAGCAAAACAGTTTTGAAGCTGCAGATGGAATGAATCAAGTTTAACTTGGGTTCTCAATGCAGTCGGATATTTATGGTGAGTCATCCTTTGTAAAAAATGTGAGTCCTTGTAAAAGGCTTACATAACTCAGCTCGGGTTACTGTTGGTGCCGCTCAAGTGTGTGCTCCTCCCGCCTGGGGACTAGAGAGTAACTGATGCCTTACAGACAACACGGAGCACCATTTGAAAGCTCTCTACTGTCCCAGAGTGCTCTCTGTGACAGTGTCAGGTGGGGACCTTTTTTATTAGCTGTGTACTTTATGCCAACACAGAGCACACCTTGTAGCGGTTCCCATGGGGTTTTGTGATTCTATTATTTTTTTATGTTTTAAAAATATTTCTTAATTCATTTTAAATAGCAATAATTTTATTACTTGTGACCATAAGCATCATAAGTTTTATGAAACGTGACTTTTTCAAGCCAACAGATGAGTGAGATGAGATACATCATTTCACATTTTTGTCATTCTTTTTAATGTCTGGCTGAATTGAAGACCGCCGGGTCTTCAGAGCCGCTTTTCATTTACTCTGATGCAATACGTTGTGTGGGTTGAAGTGCATAAAGAAGATCTAGCCTCACAGATATGTGGCTGGAAAAGAGGAACTTGCTCCCCCCGAAAGTTTCCTGGAAAGGCCCCAGGGAACCTCTGACCACACTTGGAGATCCGTTCCTTTAAAGTAACTCTCCCAGCTCCGCATCCGCACTCATCCCCTCTAGGAAGGGGCACTGAGTTTGCTGATGAGTGGCATGGAGAAGGAGGCGGGCACTTCTGTTATTCTGAAGTTAGGACTCTTAGTGACTATGTGCTGATAGAGGTATATAAGGTAACGCTGTTTTATAAAACCAAGAAAATGATTTAATGCCAGTTCAGAATAGCGTTTGTCTCTGGTGGTGGGCGGGACGGAGAGGGATGCTGTCACATGGCGGACTCCGGCTTCAGAGCTTGTGATAGTGCTCCGTCTCTTGGGCTGGCCACTGGGTCTGTGGGTGTTTGTTCTCTCTGTGTGATAAGGGTATGTGATGGGCGCTCGGGTTTAAAGAGAGCTCTGGTTTCTAGCATTTGGGGAAACAATGAATCTGTTCTTTTCCTCATTTATCCTGCTTTTTTTTGGAGCTCTTGAATCTTTCCAGTCTTAAAAAAACACCTGTTTGGACACAGGAGTTACAACTATATCCATCACAGTTATTTTTCACCCCCTGTACTTGTGTTAACATAATATCTAGGGCTTGTGAGTCTCTCCTTGTTGTAAGGTTAAAGAAAACCAGAGACTCCCAAGCCCAAATATGGGGCTAGAATCCCGAGAGCTCCTGGTGTGGGAATGGTCTGCTGACTGTGGCCCCCCACCACTCTGAGCCTGCTGGGTCACGTTGACCTTGGCCCACGAGGGCTGGTTGGTTGTTTTGCTTTCGGCTAGATAATAGGCTGGCTTTGTGGTGTCAGGAACTAGACTCAAGTTGTGCTTCTTGGACGGGATAATGTACTGTTTGACTTGCATTTGGATCTGTTCCTCTGTTGTGTCTTCTCATTTGGCCTCATATTTTATAATTCTGCTTGGATGACTGGATACCTCTGGTAAGGTTTTATTTGAGGCCTGATACCTGCTTTAATGTAGACACTGGCATCTTTTCTTCTCTTAACCCCACGTGAGCAACAGAAGCCTGTAATTGAAGAATTAGAGAGTATTCACGTACCCTTCCTCAACAACCCCTCTCCCCTCATCTGTGTTACAGAGGAGAGAGTGAAGCCCAGAGAAACGGTATTTGCTGTCATTTAAAGCCGACCCGAGCTGGCACATGGTGGGAAGCCCTAGAGGATTTTTAGCTGGGCAGAGTAGCTCTGTATGCGTGTGTGTTAGTTGTTTTCAGGTACGTAAGTCCAGCTTCATAATGCACTGTGGAATGAAGTGGAGAGAAAAGAGTATGGTATCCTAAAGAAAGCATATTTGGTGGGAGAGCAATTTAGACCATAGGAAAAGCTCAAGAGGAAGCAACTACCAATTTTTATTGGCAAGGGAGAAAATGGCATTAAATAATATGTGACTTTATTAAAGTTTGACTTTAGAATGCTTTGCCATTTGTTGCATTTAGAAATATTATTGCCTAAACAGATGGCATCTGAATATGGTTTCCATGGATCTGAGTAAGCTATTGATAATTACCTTGTGGATTGTTAGGAAATTGAAAAGCAGGTATTTTGTGTTGGTGCCACAGTGGCTGATGGTTTGGACGTTTTTTTTCCCAACTTGTGAGCTGCAGATGAGTGCGTGGAAAGGAATGTGGGTGCAATGAAAATGCCTTACGTTAAGTGAAACAAAAGTGAAATTGCCAACTAAGTGAATGAGCCGACCAGCTCAGGGTAGGCTTTAGAATTATGAATGTTAATTTCCCTAAGGGCAAACATATTACTAATTTTAAATGTTTATTATTTGGGGGGGGTAGTAATTAAGTTGTTCATTTATTTATTTAATGGAGGTACTGGAGATTGAACCCAGGACCTTGTGCATGCTAAGCATGTGCTCTACCACTGTAAAAGTTTTATTTCTTCGTATAAGCTCAGAAATGGATAATGGTGTTCCATCAGTAAATCAATAGATGTTCATCTCTTCATTGTAATCGTAAATACCTAGGCAATGAGCCCTCACCTTTAGACAGGGTGAGGGAATGAATCTGGAGACATCCTCTCATCCCAAAAGGTGCGTCTCTCTTTTTTTGGGGGGGGGGTAATTAATTTGATATGATGTCTTGCCAGTTCCTTGCACATGGTAGGTAGGGGGACAGAAAATAGGCGTTCTTCTCTGTCTCCTACTGCTGAAAGTTTTTTGGCCATGCAGTCGTGTGTGTGCGCCTCAGTGGTCACTGAGAAGCTAAGGAGAAGAAGTGATGGAAATTTCTGGTGTGTCAGCCATGTGGCTTTCATCAGTCAGGACTGCTAACTGCACCCTGTCTTTCTTCTCTAGCTCTGATGCATTTTCTTTGCATTTTCTGTGTGAGCTTTGGTTGATTTTTCTCTGCAACTGGTCTTTATAGGCTGACCAGAGAAAATTAAGAGTGGCCCAAATACGGTAAATGTTTGTTAAGTAGAGAGCAGTGGTATATAATTCAAGGAACTAGGGAAGGCTTAATGAACAAAGGTGGCATTTTTGCCTGGAATTTTAAGGATGGGTAGGATATGCCAGGGGAGATTGAGGATGGAAGCATTCTCTGTGTAGAGGTAGGTGTGCTTTGAAAAGAGTCAACTGTCCAGCTTAAAGTCTACATGGTGGTGGACTTGGAATCTGGCAAAACTGGTTTGAATGATACCTCTGCCATTTAATTGGGCTTTGGTTTCCTCATCTATAAAACAGAGCCAAAAAAAATCTGCTTCACGGAGTTTATGAGGATTAAATAGGCAGATGTTCTAAAGGTCCAGGTGTGGTGGGTGGCACAAAAGCACTCAGTAAACTAGTACTGATTGAAAAGCTGGAAGGGGAGACCAAGTGTGGTGGCCTCGGGGTGTGTTCGTGTTACTAAACTGCACTTAACACTGTAGTCTTTACATAAATGTTCAATTACTGCTTTTTGGTTGATTGATCAAGGGAACCGTTAGACCCCTGGCTAAAAAAGTGGTAGAGCCTGTTTCCTCTTTTCCCGACTCTAAATATTTTAACCTTCATTATTCAGGTATTCTAGGCAACTTTGAATTGATACTTTAAAAAGATACCAATCTACTTTTCCATCTCAATTCCATGAAGCTTCATGAATTCCTCTGTCCAGATATAGCTGGTTTTATAGTGATTGTCCCTTGAGTATTTGGGCATGCGAGCAGCCAGATGCCTTATGGCTGTCACAATGTCTTCCGAATTATTAATATCTGGTCTAAAGAATGGGCAGGAAGTTGGACTGAGGAGGAATCCTGGGGGATAGCTGCCAAGCCTGATTTCCTTACACTGGTGGTTTCAGCTGCCACAGTGCACAAAACCCACTCCTGGTAATAACCAACCTAAGAATGTACAGTTGGTGCAATTGTGGCAAAAGGGGTTTAACTCTGTGTAGCCATGATTACAGTAAGATATATGGTCTGACCCTCGCTATGTGGGAGGGATTTGAGGCTTGGATCCTTCTCAAATCCAAATGGCCAAAGTTACTCTTCTTGTTTTTGCCAGTGTAGTTATCACTTATTTTTCCCTGCCTGCCTTTCATTTTCACTACGTGAATAATAATTATTCTAATGAACCATTGAGGCTTTGGAAGGGTTTAATGGCAGCTCCTTGGATCAGTGCCTAAGACTTCTAATTCTGTTCTTTCTTTCACCCTGGGTCTCATTTAACTTTCTGTTTCTCCTTCCTAGAGAATGTGTGAATTATAGCAAGGATCTCTTGCCAAGCTATAATCTTTCAAGTTTCGATTTCAGTTTAATGCTACCCTGTAATCATCCTATCAAAGACTGTCAGAAACATACTCCCATTCACATATCCCATAACTCTTAATCTATTAATCTAGGAGCATTGAGCTGGGACAGGACCCCATCTCAGTGAGAGGTCTGGGCTGCTGACCCTTTGTGGTTTGTGGGAACAACACACATGGAAATGGAACCTCTACGGTTGCATATATTTTATCATCTCTTTTTGAAAACTGATAGGATTTGGTAATAGACTGTTGTATGTAGTAGGGGTTTCCCAGAATCCTACTTGGGTTCTACCTGATTCTTCAGAAATAACATGATGATAATGATAATGAAAATGCCTCTTTAAGAGACAGTGGAGGTGGTGGAGGGGACTGTGGGAACATTCTTCTGTAACAGCATGTGAAAAGAAGATATGTTTTGCATTAGCTGATCAAGACAAGAAAGCCAGCATCTAAAATCATCCAACAATGGGAAACTTTTGGGAGGAGAGGAAAATTATAATAGAGCCTCTTGGGTCTGCTTTCCTAAGCACGTCAGTATGTGTGAGAAAATCCCTAGTCCAGCTTTCTCTGAGAGCAGGGCAGATGCTTCTGTGATGTGCAGTTAACCTTCTATAATGCAGAAAGCTGTATGTTCTGCTAGTGGGAATATTTATTTATTGTTTTAGGGGTTAATTGGTCCTATGTTTTTGAGAAGGAGAACAGAGTCAGGAAGGAATAAGAAAGCCTTAATTTGATTAGAATAGCAGAAATTGTAGCCATAAATATTGGAGTCAATCTATTAGGTTCTTTGCAAGATAGAATCCCCCCCCCCTTTTTTTTTAATGCTCTGAAGGACATTTGCATCCAATAGCTTACCATTTGGATGGTTGCCCAGGCTGGTAATCTGGGTTAAAACCTTGGCTAGAAGGAAATTCTATTCCCAAGATCCCCTGGGCTGCTGCTCCAGTGGGAAGATCTGTTCCTAAGTGCCCTGGGCTGTAGGAAGCAGAAAAATCTTTCATGATGTGACCATCAGTGATTGTCCCTAGATCGTTTCCCTCACGCAACACTGGGACAGCTAGTGACAGATCCTGGGCACGTGTTTAGTTATGCGTTGCTTATATGTGCCTTTGCAGTGCGTCACTTTAAGGGGTATGTCCAGTAAATTGAAATGTTAATGAGTTTTATTTCGGCTCTTATATCCTCTACTCTGAGTTATTCTTCAGTTTCTCTAGTTCATTGATTTCCATGCCCTTTGGACCTCTTTCTTTTCCTGCTGTCTCCCTCGATAGACTCTGCTTCTTTCTTTCTCTCCTCTCATCTCCATCCCTTCTCTGCAGCTATGCAGATCTGTTTCACCTTATCATGAGCTGGATCAGATCTGGCCCCCTCTAAGAAAACCTTCCCTTTTTTGCTGTGGTCCATGTTATTCTCCATTGTCTCACCCTGATAACATTTGTACTATATTTCATCATCAGACACTTTGCAGTTGTTTTCTATTTTCTCCCACTGACTTTTCTCCCTATTAATGCATAAGTTCCTTAAGAAGCTTTTGCATTTCCTAGAATTCTTGCGTGTGACAGTCACCTAAGTGTTTGCAAAGTTGACTTTCGTTGTTGGAAGATTTCCTCTGAAGGCAAAGTGACCCTCCAGCTAGTTTGTTGTTAGCTGCTTACCATGTTTGGTGTAAAAGAGTGTGGAAATGCCTTGGTAAACTGATAGAGATCTAGTTTACTATATTTTTACTAATTTCTGCCCCTTCCTCCTCCCCAGAGACTTAGTTGTGTTTTGTTTTGAGTTAGGGAAATGCTAATGTTCATTATTTTAGTCTATCCTAAAGCCACCCAGGAGAACAGAGGAATATTATAACACACGTGTGGTTGGCAGAATCCTAGGTGGCCCCGCCGACCCAGCCCCCTGGTACACATGCCCCGTGCTGCCCCAGGACTAGTGATTATGATGCGATAGTCACACACACTAGGTTGTCTTATGGCACAGTTGACTGTAAGATGTGAAGATTATCCTGAGGGGATGTGACTCAGTCAGTCCCTTAAAAGGGACTGGACTCTTTCTGAAGGAGATTTGAGATATGAGAGGGACATGAGGGATCTTCTGTTGCTGCCTTTGAAGATGAGGTGGCCATGTGGTGAGTAACTGTGGGGAACATTTTGGAGCTGAGCACAGCCCCCAGTTGACAGCAAGGAGAGAAGGACCTCACTCCTATGGTGCAAGGAACTAAATTCTGCCAACATCCTGAGCGAACTTGGAAGTGGAATTTCCCTCAGAGCTTCTGAGCCTGGCTAGCACCTTGACTTCTTCAGCCTTGTGATACCCTGAGCAGAGAACCCAGCCATGCCCCGCCCAGACTTCTGACTTGCAGAAACAAGAACTAATGAATAAGTGTTGTTTCCAACCACCAAGTTTGTGGTCATTTGTTGTAGGGCAGTAGGGACCCAAGACATGCCCTAGCTGTATGCGGACAACCTCTATTCCATCCTGATCATGTTTGATCTAGGGCTGAGGTGAAGATGCAGTGCAACTGTTATCGCAGGAAGATCGTTGAGGATTTTGGTCAGGATGTTTAGTAATATTTACAGAGTGATATCAGATATTCATTTGCATGTTTATTTCATAAGAATGTATTTACCGTGTCTTTGGTCATTTTGGGTATCATTCCTCAACTTCCAGGCACTAGAAATGTATCCCTGCACTCAGAGATGTTCTAGATCAGCCTGGCTGAGGAGCTGGAGATGCTTTAGGAGGAGAAGTCCCTGGTGCCCTTGCTTGTGACTGCCATAGAGCTGGGCTGGATTTTTTTTCTTCTTTCTCAGAGACTGCCATTACATGGTCATGACAGTAACTGAAAACCCCTTCCATTTTCAGAAAGGGACAGAAATAAATGATATCTTTCAAAAAGGAAGTGGCTAATTTATATCCGGTGACAGACATGGTGGCATAGGGCAGGAAGTGTCCCCTCCATATTTCATTCTTTGCTGATGAATGCCTTCAGGGAACAGAGATAAATGAGCTCTGCCATAGGATTTCTCAGCTAGGAAGCACTGAGGAACTGATGTGTGAACATGAGGAGTGGAAATGTGTGGAACCGTAAAACAGTTGAGGACAAGGCTTCTAACTGCTGCGGGCCCTTGATTGTCTTTGACCTCCTGTTCATCACTGTTTTGAGAAAGCTTGTCTGGAAGGTCTACCATCCTGTAAAGGCAGGGCAGAAAGGACAAAAATGACCCAGACCAGCAATGGTGAGAATTTGGGTGGGTTCCTCCTCTGCAAGAAAGGTGATATGTTGGGGATAACATTGGGTTATTTGGGATCCCCTTGGAAAGTGGAGGGTTTTGAAATGATTAGTGACTCTCCGCCATGGTTTTCTCATTAGCTCTCCTTGGTGCTTGCTGAGCGAAGGGCTTTTCTCTCTCCGTGATGTCTATAGAGTGGTATGAGGGAACAGCTGTAGCATCTGTTTCCAATTGGATCGTGCCTTTCTAAATACCTCTTGCCTATTTGTCACATTGCTTCCCTCCCACCCCCGTCTTCCTCTGAGCCCTGCAAAATTTGTAAGAGTCCCTGGAATGCACACGTGGGCCTTGTCATTCCCAAACATGAGACTTTCTGCTGATCAGCACTTTGCAACGTTAGGCCCTTATAGGCGTTCATCACTTTGACTCAAACAGAAAGACTGGTCTTTGGAAACTTAAGAAAATGTCTTCTTTGTTGTTGCTGTTGGTTCTTGGCATCCAGTTAGATGTAACCTTTCAGAATTTACACAGGCTTTCAGAAAAAAGAAAACATTCTGACTGTAAGAAAAAACGTGCTACCACTTTTTACAGATTTTGGATTGTCACACTTCGTAGCTCTTTGCTGCAAGTCTGTTTTACTAATAAGCCAGTACCTCCTCCTTCCCGGCCCTCCCCTCTCCTCCCGAGGATCCAGGGTTGTGAGCAACATGGGCTCTGTTCACTTCCTATATCCATTTTTGGAGACTTTTTTTTTTAATTGAAGTGTAATCGATTTACAGTGTTGTGTTGGTCTGTGATGAACAGCATAGTGATTCAGTCATACACACATATATATACTTTCTTCGTATTCTTTTTCATTATAGATTCTTACAAGATATTGACTGTAGTGCCCTGTGCTATACAGTAGGACCTTGTTGTCTATCTGTTCTGTACATAGTAGTTTGTATTTGCTAATTCCAAACTCCTAAATTTATCCCTCCGCCCCGCTCCGTAGCCATAAGTTTGTTTTCTGTGTCTGTGAGTCCGTTTCTGTTTCGTAAATAAGTTGGTTTGTGTCATTTTTTTACATTCCACCTAACTGCTGTGTGAGAAATCTGATGTCGAATGGGACAAAGGTGACACTCACCACAGACAAAGGAGCAGGATCCTGGCTGTTCTCTGTGAGGGGGACGTGGAGAAGCCAGAGGAACAGGAGCCCAGGTGGAAGAAGAGCGGAAGCACGCTGTCCCCAGGCCTCTCGCCCAGGCTTCACCCGCTACCCTGCCCGTTCTTGTCCCAGGCCGGCCCAGGAGGACGGAGGGCAGGGCGCCCGGCGCCAGGCTCGCCCTGGGAGCTCGCCGAGGTTCCGCCTCTCTCCGCCTGGCCGTGTGTGTAGGGAGGACCAACCAGCCGCTGTACCTGCCCCCTTATCTGAGAATGAGGAGGTTGGAAAATACAATTTCTGTGAAACATCGCACTAGATACAAAGTGGGGTGAGGTCTGGTGGGGGTGGTGTTAGGAAAAGAGGGTCGTCCAAGTCATGGGTCTGCAGGCTCAGAAATAGAAATCAGCTGGTGATGCACTTATGTCAGCTAAGAGGGGTGGGTGGGAAAGGTTTGGCCCAAAAAGGGGTGATGGGTGGTTATTACGTCCGGGTGCAGAGGAGAAAATCTAACCTGAGACTGACAGCTTCAGGAATCTTCGCTGTCCAATTTGGAGGAGAGCGAGGGTTTAAGATGATGAAACAGTAGACTTTTTTCTTCTGCAAGAGGGTAGAGGCCTATAAATTTATGCAGATTTTTGGCATGCTTACGAATTGATATTATTCTCGGGGCCTCTAATTCTTTGAAGTAAATGTTGCCTCCATTTGACATAAGAAAATGGGAGGAAGGGCAGATTTGAATTGAGAATGAGGGATAGAGTGCTTTCCACTTAAAAGAGGTTGGCTTAGAGGTGCCTGGGCATTGGATGCACAGGAGGGAGACAGGGCTGCCGGTCATGACTTGGAATTTGTTAGCCTGTGGTTGGTCACTAACCACATGGGCAGGGATGAAGTTGTCCAAGAAAAGTGTGTCAAAAGAGCTGAGAGGATGGGGAGGATTATATTAATTCTTGCCACAGCTTGGTGAGCTAGTTTATTTTAAAGCTGACAAAACTGAGGCTGAGAAGTTAAACGACTTACCCCAGATCACACTAAAGAGCTAAACAGTGGCAGAGTTGTCCCGAGTCCCCTGACCTCAGGTGTCAAATGCCTTCCACTGCACCATTCTGCTTTTTTGCTTATTCTCATCACTTTCTACATGACTTGGTTCTGTTTTTAGAAGAAATAACTACTCATTTATTTTATCTTATAACCTACCCATTAGTTGCAATGAAAATTTTTTAGTATTTATTTATTATTATTGTTACTTGCATTTCCTGATTTTTAAAATTTCTTCTTTTCTATTATAAAAGTGTGAAGGTTTTTTTTTTGGTAATAATTCAAATATTATAGAAACATAACAATTAGAAAGTAAAAATTCCCTATAATTCTACTGTCCCCAAAGAAAACCCCTATACCATATTATTTCTGCAAGGATCTGGAAAAGCAAAATTTGTTCCTCCACTGGGAGTCTCTCGGATAGAGTTGCTTAAAGATGGCATTGATATTAGGGCAGTTACTGGGTATTTAGTAACCAAGATCTTTTCTGGTTACTTGGTGCTGTGTCAGGGATGGCTCTCGGTTTGATAGTCAGAGCTGACATCTTCAGCTCTGTGGCTTGGGGACTGGCCCCTGGCTGCTTTTTTTTTTTTTTCCCCCTCAATCCTAGCTTCCAGCTGGGCTGCACCCAAGTTCTTTCCTCATATGGTTTTCCTCCTCACAATCCCCTCTCCTTCCTGGCTCGCTCTCTTCTGCTGCTGTGAGAGACAGTTTCCTTGAGGGCTTTCTTGGCTCCATTCTGGGGATTTCATGGTATAGATGACAAGCCAGGTAGCAAATGTTGTCCAAGTCATCCTTAAAGAACGCGCTCCTCATTGGTAATGAGATGCCGCCGACATTTTATGTTATGGAAGTGACCCCAGCATTGCTGAGCCCTGAAAACATCCCAGTGCAGGCTTCATAGTTGTGGTTTGGGTTGAGACTTTGCATTCCAGTGTTTTCCCTTCTGCATGAGAACTAAGGGCGTTTCCTATCTTCCCACCAACTTTCCTTTCTTTAAAAGAGAATATGAAACCAGTTCAGTACTCTCTAGAAGTGTATGTATTTACAAAACTGATCAATCGGATACTTGGGTAGAACTTACTTCTTGGACAGTTTGTGAGGCCAGGATTTCTCCAAATACTGGGAAGTGGCTGGTGATCGGTCAGTGATTTCATATGAGAAAAAGGATGTTCTAGTCTTTGCCTCTCTCCACCTGGATGTCATCTGTAGTACCGAAACAGAGCCTCAAAAAAGACTCTATCTAAGGCGATGAAGGAGTACGTATCTCTTCTCTTCTCTAAGTGGGCATCTTTATGGGAAAAGAGAGTAAAGGGAGGGAGTATGCCCCATGGTTCCCTCTCAGCTCTATTTAAGATTGGAGATTCATTTTCTTAAGACTTGAGTCTTAATTATTTCTGCCTCCTCCCATCAGGCAATTCTGGTCAAAAGACTTTTTGTTTTCATCTGAATACAGAAAACCTGCACATCAGCTGTATATAGGAGCTGTCTACTAAATTAATATCGAAAAATGCTGCAGAATAACACGTGTTTCTACACACTGTAAGCTGGTGAATTCATTGGAAGAAAGACTAGTTCATCACATGAGTTGTAAAGGTTGCATCACATCCTGTACTTTGGATAGATTATGATTATACATCTGTGACTATTGGATTAACATCTGTGTCCCACTAGACTGTATGTTCCATGAGTTAATGCTTTGTTTTCTCA
Source organism: Camelus ferus (assembly GCF_009834535.1). Classification (NCBI taxonomy): domain Eukaryota; kingdom Metazoa; phylum Chordata; class Mammalia; order Artiodactyla; family Camelidae; genus Camelus; species Camelus ferus. The sequence continues at coordinate 48,545,781 of NC_045697.1, read as the reverse complement.
ATGTCATCATCTCCTTAGCATTCAGTACTGTATCTCACACGTTTGTACTCAATAAATATTTCTTCTGTGAGTGAAAGCATGAATAAAGATTTGCTTTTCTTCTTGAAGACAGATGATTAACTTACACAGAAGAGTTATTTTCTATATTTTGTTTTGAGGCTATAAACCCACTTTTCAAAAAGTGCTGGAAGACTGCAGATATTGCTGAAGGAAAAAAAGTTTTTAAGCAGGACAGTTGTAGGGAGTGGGTGAGTAACTTTTGCTTTAAAACTAAGTCAAATTATTAGAGTTAAGCAAGCAAAAATGCGAAGTTCATGTGGAAAACACAGAGGTACACACAAAGATTTCTATTACATTTGGAGTTAACCAGGATAACTGACAGTAATTCCCTTGCAAGCATCATGCAAAAATTGAGTCATCTTGATCTGACGAGAAAAAATACTACCAAGTTTTTGCCCTGTGTTGACTTTCCTTAGGCAAAATGACCGATTTAGATTTATGCATCTCTGATTTCCAGACTTAGGAAATCTTAGAATTAGCGTTAGAACCAAAGACTTTGCTTAGAGGTCATTTTGTTAAATCTCATTTTGCAGATGAGGAAACATAAGCCCAGAGATTAAATGCCTTGGATCAATATAATTCATTATCTACAAAATGAGGCTTTGAGAAGAATGTAATTTCTAGCTTTCTAGTAATAAAAGAAGTTATCTGTTAATTTTAAAGATAATAATTTAAATATTAAAGGAGAAAAGTCTTTTTAAATTTTAATTGTAATAGCTAATTTTAAAGGTAATAATTCTAACTGTTTTCAGCGTACAGGAAAACATGTCACCTTGGTAACACACGCTCCTGCTTCCGTTGACTGATAAGGATCAGCAGCTGTAGACCACCTACTAACCGTGGCTTCTGAGGCCTTTGGTTTTAAAAGGAAAGAAATGGGTCATCACCTTGAGTATGAGTGAATAGAATCCATCGGGGCACATCCAGTTTGTTAATTTCAAGAGGCTCTAGACCGGGTTAAGAGAGAAGGAAGAGTGAAGATGGGGGCCCCTTCATGGTCTCCAGCTGTGGAGGATGTTGCTGCCTGCAAACGGGAAGGGACGCTGTGGCCTCCCTGACCGCCCCCCCCCCCAAGCTGTGTAAGTGAGCTTCCTGTTGAGGGTGGATTTTCTTCACACTAGAGTCCCCATTCTCTTGCCTAGTTCTTTTTCCCACTTTGTTCCTCTGTTAGTGATGCTTCTTCCCTGGTTAGTTGGCGGGCTTTGCCCATCTGCAGCTTCTCCCAGTGCACCCATAGGAGAGCTCCTGATTTTAAAGTTAAAACTGTCTCATAGAAAAAAAAAAAATTATGGTTACCAGCAGAGAGAGGGGGTGGGAGGGATAAATTGGGAGTTCGGGATTTGCAGATATTAACTACTATGTATAAGATAGATAAACAACAAGGTCCTACTGTATAGCACAGGGAAATACATTCACTATCTTGTAATAAACTAGAATGAAAAAGAATATGAAAAGGAATATATATGTATACCTGAATCAGTATGCTGTACACCAGAAACTAATACAACATTGTAAATTGACTATACTTCAATTAAAAAATAAATGAAATAACATTACATCTGTTTCTTCCTCCCACCTAATTTAGGGGAAGGAAACCCCAGTTTGCTGAGGACCTCTTCAATGCTGGCACTCTCACACATACCATTTCCTTAGTTCCTCCCAGCCACCCTGCCAAGTCCTCCATCTTTACTGGTGGAGCAACAGAGACTAAAACAAGTAGGGATTCAAAACCATGGCTGTCTATATCCAAGCCTTTTGCCGTCCTGCTTCTGGCTAATCAAGATTGGAAATTGTGGAACATACTTTAAAGCAGCACTCAGAATGTAGGTGTTGGCACACATTCTTCTATCATTTGTTTTATAATTATTTCAGTAGTGAAGTCAGCTAGGCATCTTCTGAAAAATGTGTTAATTATAATCTTCAGAGTTCACATTCCTGATAAAGTGACCCTTTGAGCATAGATAGCATTTATTTGGAAGGCTCCTGCAAGCTAGACTTTTGTTTTCCTGGTAGATTAGGAGAGCGCCAACCTTCCTAAAAGAAGCCCCTCTGAATTTCCGTAGCCAAAAGCTACCTGTTTCCCCTTTGTCATCCCAGAGTTAAAGTGATGGTATTAATCACTTTTATCCTTAATAATATTACATTTATTTATGTCCTGCTTCTACTGCTCCATTGTAAATCTCTGAAGGGCAGGAAGAGTGTTTATCAGTGAATAACAAAATAACGTATTTTGCCCTCTTAGAGCTTTGAGCAATGAGGTTTTTTTTGAATGAACAAATAAGTAATTGTGTTCATGTCAAGACGATCTGAAAAGAGAAAAAATGAGATTGTCAAGTTAAAGACTGGTTGCTTTATTTTATACCGTAGAATTTAGTCATAACCCATTTCAGGATGGAGTGGGCATAGAAACCATGTGAGTACAACCCCTCCCTAGGTAGATTAGCAAGTGGAGGACTAAATCAATTACGGTCTTACAGTTATTACTCAGTGCCTCCAAGTTGGCACTTTCATCTCAAAAATGGTCCAAACCAAGTTTTTTATTATTGACTTCATGTGCCATGGATGCAAAAATCAAAGTCTGCTCTCAGCATCGCCAGGACCAGTGAAAATATGTATTTATGGCTACTGTGCCAATTCTAATTCTCAACTTCCACTCTTATGGTTGCCATAGAATTATGATTTTAGAGAACTTTTTTTTCCTTTCTATTTTAGTATATTGGATTTCAAAAGCAGCTAAAGTCCTTGTGTTGTTTGGGGCTATGTGGGAACTTAGATCACCATGCGACAACAGTGACTAAGTGGGAGGACTCTGGACTCTGGAACCTGACCTCCTGGGTTCACATTTCAGGCTCTCATTACAGGTCTTTTTGGCTGTGTTACCTTGAGCAAGTTACTGAACTTCTGTGCCTCTGTTTTCTCAACTGTCAGTTAAGGTCAAATAACAATAGTAATTACCTCACGGAAGTGTTAAGATGAACTAACTAGTTCATTGATGTTTAGGGCTTTTCTGGAACATGGGTCAACAAATGTTAGCTGTTCTGATGATGATCATGGATACCAAATAGCTTGAGCCACTTTTATCCAATCATTATTTTCCTTTTCTTGATAAGGGGAGTATTTCCTGAAATTTTCCTGAGTAAACATTCCTGAGATTTCATAATAAAGACAATGCTGGAGATAAAATTTCTGTGGGATCTTGAATGTTTGGCTGTGTACACATTGGGTCTAAGGCCCTTCCAGATAGAGGAAATAGTATGAGTCAAGTCTGATGGGGAGAGCCCTGGGGTTGTCCCAGGAACTGTTAGTAATTCTGTTTAACTGCAGTGGAAGGTGCTCCCTGGGGAGGCGTAGGGTATTCGATAGGAAAAGAGATTTGAATTTAGCACACGAAGGCCCTGAGATGGCAGGCCGGGGAGTTTGGGTTGAGGGCCTTTGAGTACTAGGATCCCTTTGGCAGCAAGGCAGAGAGGGGAAGGGTTAGAGGGAGTGGGATCAAGGCAAGGAGACCTGTTGGAAAGCTGTTAAATTAGTACAGACATACAACATTAAGAGTGAACCCTAACGTGAACTGTGGAACTTGGTTGATAATAATGTGTCCATGTTGGTTCATTGATTGTACCAAATACGCCACACTGATAAGGGATATTGAGAGTAGGGGAGTATATTTTGTGAGTGGGGAGTGCTTTGTGGGAACTCTGTATTTTTTGCTCAACTCTACTGTAAACCTGAAACTGCTCTAAAAAAATAATCTATTTAAAAAAATATTACAAACAAAGAGGAGGAGGATGTGGCATTGATAACATTTTGGGATTGATGCAGGCAGGTGGGTCTTGAGCACAGATACACACTGTTAACAGAAATAGGGAACTTGGGAGTTGGGGTGAGTTTGCGATGGAGGGATATGATTTCAGTTTTGTGAAGACCAGTTTGAGGTACAGAGAGGACGACCCAGGAGAACCGCCCTTTTGGTAGAAATTCAGAACTGGACTGCAGGCAGAGTTCAGTACTAGAGATGAAATTCTGAGGGTCATTTCTAGGTGTGTGATAGTGGTAAAGACATGAGGATCTCAGATTCCCTGAGATCATGGCTGTAGACCCCAAAGACAGCCCACATTCTTTGGATAGAGACAGCTAAGGCATTAGGCCGTAAGTGTGGTACCATGAAATGCTGGTGTGTAGGAATTCATTTCAGCTGCTGTGGGTGAGTTAGAGCCTCCCCTCACATGTCTGTCCTACAGCGCTTTTCAGTTTTGAAGCCTGTTCATGAACCAAAGGAGGAACTTCGTATTTTCCATTTCCCCATCACATACTGGTGGGCAGTAGCCCTCAGGAGTCGTTTTTAATACCAGGCAGAGAAACAGGCTCACATGATGGAATTTTAAAATGGCATTATACAATGTACATATTTTGTATGACAAAGTTAGAAGACAGAGACTCTGAAGACATAAACTTAAATTAAAAAACAAAACTTTCAGACCAAACTGTTTTATAACCCTTCATTTTGTGTGTGGTTTCTAGGGGGTGTAAAAATACTCAGTGGGTGTGTGGGTGGTTTCTCGTGTTTTGGAAATGGTGAGAATATGAGATGCTGAGCAGTGGATTCTGGGCTGAGAGCTGTAATCACTAACTCTGATTCTTTCCCAGGATTGGCTCCTGGGTGCATATCTGAATCTGAAAACCCAACAACGGTCCAGAATCCACAGCAATAAACCACTCTTTCCTGCACACCGCCCCCGACACACCAAAAAAAAATTAGAATTATTATGGCAAAGAGGAAAGGGAATGGAGGAGGATGGTTCTTCCTCGCCTTGTCTCCTTTCATGTTTTTGCTGACTGTTCCAGTCAGCGCTGCATCAGAGAAGGCTGGGATGGTGGTTTCTCCTCGCCTGCAACACAGCAGCCCCTGCACAGCTGCGATGGAAAGAGTTCTAAATATAACCCAGACCCATTTCAAATCTTCCTCCCCGTCTTGGCGGATGTGGTAAACACCCTAAAAATACCTGCTGTCTGAACCTTTGAGGTATCTGAAGAGGAAGGGGCAGGTGGTAGAATTAGGGCCGCGGGGTGGTGTTGGGAGGCCCGGCCAGCTCCCAGGGCTGCTGCCCACGGGCCCTGCTCCCAAAGCTGCTTGGCGAGCGGTCAGCCATGCCATCCTGCTCAAGGATAAGAGCCCACTCTCGAGTCTCATATTCACTGTTGGCAGGTTTCAAGGGAACTATTCATAGACAGGGCATCTGTTCCCTGTCCCATTGACCTCAAACCTGCAGCTGCCACCGTGGTACCCAGGCAGTGCGGGGGTGGGGGTTATCTTATTTCACAGAATCGGAATTGTAGAGCTAGCAAGGCCCTTAGACATATTATTCATAAAACTTCCATTAAAATCACTGCATTTGGGGAGTCATTTCTCTGCCTGTGTAGTGATCATGGTAATTTAGAAATGGAGTCTGAGTCTTGCATTATTAAAAGAAATCACTCTCCAGTATTCAGTTTCTTGTAATAACATATAATGGAAAAGAATCTGAAAAGAAAAAAATATATATGTGTATATATGTATACCTGCAACTAACATTGTAAATCAGCTACTCTTAAATCTTTTTTAATTTTTTATAAGAAATTAAAAAAGAGAAATCACTCATTTCATAACACACAGGAGGATCATGAAATCAGTCTTGTTAAAAATATTGACTAAGCGATCCTGCATAAGGCTTTTTATTTTTAAATTTTAAATTAAAAAAAATTGAAGTATGGTTGGTTTACAATGTTGTGCTAATTTCTGGTGTACAGCGTAATGATTCATTTATACATACATGTATTCCTTTCCATATTATTTTCTATTATAGTCTATTACAAGGTGTTGAGTGTATTTCCCTGTGTTGTACATTAGGACCTTGCTGTTTATCTAAAGCCCTTTTATTTTTTAATTAAAAATGGGAATTTGAGGCTGATTCTCACCCCAAATTTAGCGTCTTGAATTTAAAGTTCACTGACAGCACAGCCAGACACCGAGAGTCTTGTTTTTAGGGAGGTTTTCAATATCTAGTTTCTAGAATTCCAGACCATCACTGTGGTATTTAATTGAAGAACCACAGCTGACCTCTGTTTTCTTGGGAAAGAAAGATTTCGCAGATCTCCAATACCCACAGGTGTGTTGCGCAGGCAGTCAGCACCATCTTACAAAACCGCATAAATCACCCCACTTTTTAAATATATGATAACTACCTTAGCCCAGTCTCCTTCAGTAGAGTCAGAAGGTGCAGGGAATGCAGAACCTGTGCTTGGAGCTGTCGGGGAGAGCAGAGGGGCCCCCAGGAAGCCCGTACAGCTCACGGAGGAGAAGGGATCAAGTCCTACATTGCATTCTTTTCAATATGTTCATTACGGTGGTTACAGAATTTCCATAATGGTTTGCGTCCTCCGCTGTGAGCTTCTTAAATCTCCTTCCTGTATCTGGGAGAGTGTCATTTATTTTTCCCTCATGGATTGGGAAGTAAATGGAAGTGGTTGGAGTTTTTGTCACTTAACATGTATCTGAAACAGCAGCCACCTCTAGAAGCTCATTTCCATGGGACCAGGGCACCTGTAGCAGGACCTGAGCTGCGTGGGAGATGGTCTGCTCTGGGAGTCGGTGTGATTTTGTGGGGAGAGCGTGGTCTGGAGTTGTTGGCAGTTTCGGTTGTGTAGAAGCCAGGGAGGGTGTGGACACAGGGGGGTCACTGTTTTCATGCATGTCAAGGAGAAAGGATGGGAGAGGGAGGGGTCCCCAGGTGGCATCATCACAGGTTCTCAAACCTTTCCCTCTGAAATTCCAGAATGAAGACCTTCGAAACTTGTCCCTTTCTGGCCATGTTGGATTTGACAGTCTTCCCGACCAGCTGGTCAACAAGTCCACTTCTCAAGGATTCTGTTTCAACATCCTGTGTGTTGGTGAGTGACTCATCCCTTGCTCCAAGCAAGGAGTCTGACTCTTAAGTGTTGGCACGTGACTGTCAGAGGGGTGTGTTTCGGGAAATGGTATTTTTACTCTTTTATTATTAGTAAAGCAGGGCAATAATACCCATTCCGTGTAGGTCACATAGTTACAAAGATTGAGATTATATTTAGGTAGATGCTTTGTGAGCTTTGTGGTGTTACTTAAATTATTATTTTTATTTGCATCATACAGTCAAGCAAGTAGTTTAATATTGTTATTTAGCCACTTATTTGAATTTTTGGTGGATGGAAGGACTTAGGCCCTAACTAGACTAAAGGAAGTTGGAAGAAGGAACAGAAATGTACGTACATAGGAGGATCATTGAAAAGCATTTTAAGAATTTGTTTCTGTTTCTCTGACTATGTGCAGTAGTCACCTCCATTAAAGTCTTTTTAAAGATATGCTACCTATAGTGAGTGAAATCTGAAACTGCTCTAACTACTTTAGTAAGCTTACAATGTTAAAAAATTTTGCGTTTAGTGCAAAAGACAACTTAAAATTCTATTTTATATTTGAAATAAATTTCTGCCTGAATTATTAAATTAACCTTTTGTCCTTAAATCAGAATCTGAAATTGACCTCACTTTATTCCCAGGAGATGTATGGAAAAGGCCAAGAGATCTGACTTACGCAGTTCATCCTCAGTGTGTTTTATTCATACCCTTTAAATGTCATGCGTCAGCCTAGGCCTCTGGCCTTGGTATTGTCATCATCTTCTCTAGCCGTATCTTTTTTAAATTAAGAGAAAGAAGGTAAAAAAGAAGGTGAGGAAAGAAGGGAAAACAGAAACAGGAATCTCCTGCTGCTCTGAAGCAGATATGACCCTGGAACAGATAATGGCCTTTCCTTTGCCCTCCCCGTCCCTTCTGATGAGTGACCAGGCTAAACAGCAGTGAGGTGGCTCAGGCTGCACTGTTTGGATGCCCTGGTCCTCTGGGCATTGACTTCAGGTCAAACAAAAAAAGGAATTCTGCATGTCGCCAGTATGCTTTCTGGATGTATCCTTCCCCCAAGCTTGGCAGAGTGGACCTGGCTTGGCTTCTCTTGTCTAAAATGAAGTGAATTCAGAAAAGGTGTGTGTTCAGTGTAAGAACCACCATTTTTTACTTGGTTAGTTGTTGGGGGAGGGGCAAATAGTTTCCTTTTTGAAAATCTCCACAAGGAACACACTGAATATAGCCCCTGCACTGAAAGCCATGGCTGACTCGCGCTACAGACAGCTCGCTGTCTGGCCTTGTGTCTCCAGCACTGGGTAGAGACTGACTGGAGAGAAACCTGACCACAGCCGCCAGCTCTCCCGCTTTCCCCTTTTCCCTCCATGAAGCCGATTAAAATTCAGCAGGGGACCTCCTGAATGGCAGCTAGTTCTCCAGAGTGGCATAAATGAGTTGTCTTTTCTCTTCTGATAAATGCTCACTGCAGAGCTGGCTGTTCTGGATTAGCATAGCAATTTGTTGGCAATTTGTTGATTTTCTATTGAAAAGTGTGCTAAATGGTAGGCCAATTATGATTCCGGCTTCTCTGCTGTCTTCCCCCAGCCCTGTCGTCAAAATCAGCCTCAGGAATCCATGTGAGAGCTCTGTCCCAGCCCCTGCAAGTAGGATAAAGCCTTCCAGTGGGGTTGGGCTGGAAGGGCCTGGTTTGACTGGGTGTGTGGTGTGCAGTGGGCTGTGCTGGCTCATTGACTGACCCTTATGTTACTAGCTCAATCACCATACTAGTTGGAATTCCATCCATGCTGTGCTGTTGGGTTTGTCAAGCAGCAGCTATTCTGACCCTCCTGGATGGGTGATAATACCTAAGATTTTTAGATTTTTATTCTGGTTTCTTTCTTTCTTTCTTCCTTCCTTCCTTCCTTCCTTCCTTCTTTCCTTCCTTTCTTTCTTTTTTAACAAAATTGAACCCAGGACCTCATGCATGCTAAGCCTGCACTCTACCACCGAGCTATACTGGTTCCATTCTTAACCATTTTTAAATTAGTTTTTCAAACTCTTGAAAACAATACATATATATTGTTAAAATATTATAAAATATTTCCCCTTTTCCTGTCCCACCCTTATTTCCATTCTACAGAGGTAACACTGGAATCTTAGGAACTTTGTACATTTTTTTTCTGTACTTGGAAATTATTTTTGGAGGCTGAAAACACCACCACTTTATTATCTTACAGTTCTGTAGAAGTCCCACATGTGTCTCCCTGGGCTAAAATTGAGGCATCCGCCAAGGCTGTGTTCCTTTCTGGAACCTCAAGGGGAGAAGACATTTCCTTGCCTTTTCCGTCTGCCACAGATAGCCCACCCTCCTAACTGTGGGACCCTTTCCTCCATCTTTGAAGCCAGCAATGATACATCTCTCTCCAACTGTTCTTGTAGTTGGAGGTTTTCCACTGAGAATTGAAAAAAAGCTAGTTTAAACTCAGTTAAGGCTCTGCTGCAACCCCAAAACACACTAAAGAGGTAACAGACTGAATTGTGTAATTAAAAACAGCTGGCTCCAGGGAGTCAGAGTGCTTTCAGGGCTCCGTCTCTGGTTCTGGATCCTGCTGGCTTCTGCCTGGCTTCGCGTTTGGGCTTTTTCTTCGCGGAGGTGGTATGGCCTCTAGTGGTGTTCCCAGCTCGGCAGCTCCCGAGGACAGACTCAGCCACGCCTGACCAGGCTTCCTGCTCAGCCAGGCCTGAGTCATGCCCACCCAGTGCGGGAGACGGGGTTCGTCCACCCCGGGACACATGAGGTTCCCATAGGAAAGAAGACATGGAGAAAGGAGAATGGGCATGGGAGAGGCGCATGCTAGACAGACATAAACAGGTCTCTCACGGTTACATAAGCACTTTTTTTGTTTTGGTTTTACACAAATGAGGTCATGCTGTTCCTATTCTTCTGTATTTTTTTTTCCCACTCCATAAGTTCTGCCTATCCTTCCATTTCAGTATATCCAGCTGTCCAGGTTCTTTTCTGTGGCACTTTGGTTTGGCTGGAGACCTCTGGTTTGAGCCAACTTTAGCTCCTGGGGAGAGAGGGTGTCAGCATTAAGTATTAAGCTTATCCTCATAAGGTAGGACACATCAAATCCCTTCCCAAATATTTTACAGCAAAATATCTGTATAAGAAAACAACTCTCACTGTCTGTCTGTTTTTAAAGTAAGCACCTATGAGAAAGCATTCTAGTTCACCAAAATATTTTGACAGCCACTTAGAGGACTAGGTGTCATATTTAACTTAAGAGTCTCCCCAGTACTTTCTTTTCTCCTTGTCGCCCTTCTGTTTGTATTTTTTACACAGTATGCACATGTGTGGTGTTTACAGCATCATGACTTTCTTTTCATGCGATCAGTATGGAAGGGAATTGAGGATTTAACAAAAAGAATTATGAGCCTAGTAAGGAAACTGATGACGTTTTTCAAAGAGGTCTTAGAATCATATATTTTGTGGTGAGAGCATCTAAGTTGTAAACAGAGGAAATAAACCAGGGCAGAAACGAATCCTCCTGACAGCTTAGTCTAATTGTAGAGGCACTGAATTTAATGTCTGGTGTTAGACCCTACCTCTGCTGAATCCTGGAAAGAAACGTCATAAAGAGCAGGAGAGTAATGTTCACCTGGCCAGGAAGAGAATTCTTGATGCTAAACTGGGGACAAGACACCCAAGAGTTCATAGTTCCCCTACTTTCCATCCTACCTACAACACACTAATTCACACCCAAACCTGCACTTTGGTTTAAATAAAGCCTTTTTCACCCTTTATTTCACGCTGTATTTCTCCAAAGAATCTGAATTCTCAGTCAGCCTTTCTCCACAATTTTAAATGTATAGATCTTTCTTGTTCAGTCTCCAAAATGACCCCAGTTCTAGGAGAAGCTCCAGCATTGGTCCAGCTGGTTCTTTGTGCACCTCCCTCAACAGCTGGACAAAATATTGTGATAGCCCTGCTTTTGAAAAGGAACCAGTTCACTAGAAGGGTTAAAGTAAATAGTAACACATTTTGAAAATAAAATTAAAAACAAAATTATTTCACTATAATTGTTTTGAGGGGATGGGCAGAAGAAGAATAGAAAACAGACAAGTTTAAAATCACTTTAGCCAAAGCTATAGTGTCAGCATCAACTGTGGAATTTTACAGTCAGATCTTGAACATTTTTATTCCATCTTGCTTTTCCAGGAAAGGCTATGAAGTGGTACAGATAAAATTAATCCCAGAAACTAAAGCAAAGCAAAGGTTAGAGTCAGAACTCAAAGCCATCAGGCCTGCCTGTAGCAGCTCATTCTCTCAGGAACACATTTGCCTCTCAGCCAGTGGTCAGAGCATGCAGGGACCCATTCATTCAATAGATATTTACTGAACACATATTATGTGCCAGAAAAAAGTTAAACGTTTAATGATGACAGCTTTGTAGTAGCTATCAAGTGAAAACAAATCTGTTGCTTTAGATGAAAATACAGTTCACCTGGAAAAATCTCTCCCATGAGTTTTCATAAGAGTCATGCAATGGATGTCCCTCCATGTATGTCTAGGGTCCTGAATGTCCCCTAATCAGTGCCATCGAGTCACGTGATGCTGTGTGTCACGTGCTGGTCTTTCAAGTCCCTCACACCAGCTGGTGGTATTTGCCAAAGCACATTTCATCAAAGGCGATTCCGTGAGGAGTTAAAACAACATGACATAGCTCTCTGATTATCTGGCTCCATCCAAGAATAAAATCTAAAATATTTAGAGGAGGTAGACAGACCTTCATGCTCAACTATGTAAATCAACAGCCAAGTAGCTAGTCTTGGCAATCAGAGGAAAAAATGCTGAGTCATAGATCAATGATTTGATCAGTTTACAGTTACCTTCTAATTAATAATGCAATCCTCTAATTTTTTTGTCCTGTTTTGCTTTTGTTTTTAATAATATCCAACGAAGAGCTTGTGATTGAACTAAGCTGGAGAACAGAGTGGAAGAGGCAGGCCTGCCTTCTTTCCCCTGGGCTGTGGGTGTCACGTTCACTGGCCTTGGCAGGAGAAGGAGAAGCAGAAGCCCCAGACAGCACTTCAGGAGTAAATCTCCAATGATTCGAACAGCTGTTTAGGAAGATGAATTTTAACAGGAGAAACAACACTGTAAAATCTACCACCGTGGCACATCTCAGTATAAATGATCACCGTGATCATTTTCTTTCTCAGTTAACTTTTGCTAAATGCCTGCTCTGGGCCCGGTGCTCTGCTAGGGAGTTCTGAAATGTTTCAAAGTTGCTGTTAGTCATTATTTTTCTCAAAATATCTCTATGGTTGTTTGGTTTCAGTTGGAACCTATGCCCAGCAGACTTTCAGTTACTCAATTCGAAAGAAGTCTCTTTGCTCTTGTGTGTCCTCAAAAGTATAGAAAGTGCTTTCTTTTCTGAGGGTAGAGATTGAGCTCAACAACTAATGCATTGGAAACTTGTCCTAGTCCTAGAATTCCTTTTATTCCAAAAGCTGTCATTTCTTACTGAACTGCTTTTGGTGACTCGCACTGCCGCTGGAGGAGCTGTGTCTAATTAAGGCTCTTAAAAGCGCAGAGCATAGAAATGGAAAGCAAAGCAGTCTGAAATTTAGAGGAGCAGTGGTTTTTCCAACCCACTGATTAACCCTGTGCTATAAGTAGGGCCTGGAATGCTAATTGTTCATAATTTCCACCTTAATGCAAATAATAATTAAAATTACCTTGCCTTAAAAAAAAAAAGAAAAAGAAGAAAGCATAGTGTTCTTCATTCACAGATGCTGAACTAATTCGCAGCTTAGTAAAATGAGATGGTAACTTCAGGTGTGTCCAGGTAGTCTGGAATCCTTGCCATGTAAATTGAAGTCTTTATTGTGGTTCTTAGGGAAAGAGAGGGACGTTAAATGAGTCACTTTCTACTGATAGAACCTTTATCTTATGGAGAAACCTTTATAAGGTAGTTCTGCTATTGTTCCTTGTTCAGAAAATAGGTAAATCCTAGGAAGAAATTTGCTGTATTTGAGAAAGATACCCATAGAGCAAGTACTTGAAGTGACTGGCGTCCTGTCGGGATTGACTTGCGCACCAGGGTCTACAGATCGTGTGTGTGAGAACACTGTTTTGTTTCTGCAGCCAGTGCGTAATAACTTCGTTTTGCTCAGAGTTACTTTGTTAAGCCGCGAGTCGTGGATATGTGCTTGCTGAGCTGTGACATGTTAGGGAGCCAAGACTAGTTTAGGTTTCTCTTATTGACGGGCCTTTTTGTAAGCAGATTAAAGAAAGTAAGGAAGACTGGAAAAGTCTCAACTGCTACACCACCAGACTTCCTGGAGATCTGGAATGACACGCAGGGTTTTACAGGAGTTCAAGAAGCATCACTTGCTGTTTTTTACCCATTTTCTCCCCAGCACCTATGCTTGTCACATAGTAAATACTCAAGTATTATTAGTGAATGAATTTCAGATACTAATGTCTACTCTATCTATCTGCTCTCTTTCTCTTATATTCCCAGCTAATGATCTGCCAACATGTCCTCTATTTACAGTCTTTGCTGCCTCCTGGCATTTGCTTATTCACTTTTTTCAGTATATCTTTTCTTTTTCATGCCATTGTGCTGTTTGCAGGTTTGAACTCCCAAAGAGAGAAATTCTGATTGGATAGGCAGGTCATTGTTCAGGTTGGAGCACTGTCACAGCATAATGATGGGGCTCTCATGGGTGCCTCTGGGAAGGGGGATAGCCCTGGTCCAATTACCTGTAGTCACTAGCAAAGTCCAGGAAGAGAAATGTGGTTATGACAGACATTTACAATATCATTCCCATAATAATAAATTAGAGTCTGGCTGGTATTCAGTCATATTCCAGGTCAGAGTCTAAGCTATGGGAGCACACTGTATCAGGCCAGTTCATTGTTGTATTCCCAGAACTTGGCACAGAGCTGGAAGAAAATACTGGCTGAACAAAGACTGATAAAGGGGGAAATTCTTTGATCTTAGATGTATTGGGACCAATGGGAAAAGCTAAAGAGTCAGGCAAAGGTACTTGTACATCAGCTGGGTCTTCCTGTAGACTGCTTGGAGTTGGGTGGCCCGCTGGGTGCAGAATGGCTGTGTTGAGTCTGAATAATGATAGTGGTTTCAGTGGAGTCTAGTGGGGAATTCAGGTCACCCTCTCTCCAGCCAGTGAGTGGCGAACCACATAAGGCTTCTAATTAGGGAAAGATCAAATCCAGAAAGATTCCAACCTACTTCACTTTCATTGGAAAGCAATGAGTAATATAGGACTCCGGATTAGTAAGTGGATTTTGTCATTACAGTGGGAGAGTTGCCCTATGGCTACAAATCCCAGAGCTGCCCCTCCCCCACAACAATGGAATCATCACATCCTAAAAGTCATTATGGAAATCCTTCAGAAGAGAGGTACTGTTCCTAGGAACATCGTAGGATTGGGATTTGTTAAAAGGGCTGCAATATATTGGTATGTTTAAACTGAGCTGAAAATCTAATTGGGAAATTTTCCAGATTTAAAAAAAATGTATTCCTATGGATAATGTTTCTTGATTTCTACCCCCGCTTTCTACCATCACATACTCAACCACTACCACCATCACCATCACCAACAAGGGTGGGTTCTTTCTCACTGCCAACTATTTCTGACTCAACATAAGAATTGGTATTAAGAAAAGATTTTTCTTGGTCTTATTTTGATGGTCAGGCTAAAGTTCTCCATGCCTCCACGTTTGGGTCTTACAGTTTGATTGGAAAGAGTGGTACCAGGTACCTGCCACTCTGCTTTGCATATATTAGGGGCTCAGTGAACACTTACCGACTTGACTGAGCAGTGTGAATTAACAAGGCCATCAGTGCAGGTCATTTAACATCATTCAGTTTCATCGTCACAAACATCAGCCTGAAACTGGGAAATATAACAGATGCTTGCCATCTGCTGAATCGGGAAATAAAAATGGAGATAATCGGGAGGATTCTCACAGATTCATAACCATAACTGAAAATATCAGGCAGTCAGCCTTCTCTGTAATAGTGAAGTCAGACTGCTGTGTTGGTTGAATGTGGGTATTAGAGCCACACATACTTGGGTTAGAACCCTGGCTCTGCCACTCAACAGTCATGACTTTAGGCAAGTTACTTGCACCTTATGTAAGCCTTAGTGCCATATCTGTAAAAGAGAGGAGACAGTAGGACCTACTTCACAGGGAGAACTACCAGGGTTTAGATGAGGTCGTGCCCACCCTAGACCTGACATAAAGTCAGGGCTCCGCAGCTGTAGCTGGGTTAGTTGTCACTGCTGCTGCTTGTCAAGATTGTTGTTTTGAAAAATGTAATTCTTTTCTACAACGTTAGAGGGTATCAGATAATTCAGCGTAAATGGAATCAGTCTTTTTAATTTTCCTGGTAACAGAAACTCAGCAATATAGTTGTTTTTTATTTTAAAGTAAGAGTTTTACACACCAGCGTTTATATCTTTGTAATGACCACAAACTGACTGCAAGCAAGCTTACATGGGTTCCATTTCTCTATTCAGAGGTGAGGAAGAGCATCTTCATCTGTAAGTTCAAGATTTTTTCGGCTAAAGGGTTTTTCAGATTCATTAAGGCATTTCTAGGGAGGTATCCCATAAATCACCCATGGAAAGAACTGTCTTTTGATATCTGGGGATACTGACTTTTCAAAAACTTTTTACTAACATGATTATGAAAAACTTGGTGAGCTGGTGTCTCAGAGACACTGACACGTTCTCTGATTTCCTCCTCGTGGTCATCTAGGTGAGACAGGCATCGGCAAATCCACGTTAATGGACACTTTGTTCAACACCAAATTTGAAAATGATCCAGCCACTCACAATGAACCAGGTGTCCGGTTAAAAGCCAGAAGTTATGAGCTTCAGGAAAGCAATGTACGGCTGAAGTTAACCATCGTTGACACCGTGGGATTTGGAGACCAGATAAATAAAGATGACAGGTACCTCTTGGGATTTTGTGGGGATATAAATGGGTGGGGAGCTAGCAGGATCCATCCCGGGTAAATGCAAAGACAAAATGTTCGCTAGTTATGGGGCTTGGTCTCCTATCACCTAAAAGATAAGACATTCTTGTCCTTTGAGAAATTTTCTTCTAATGTTCTTCCTAGAGTCAGAATCAGCTAGTATAATTGATTCCAGGTACTATAAGCAGAAAAGGGATTTGTTACAAGGAATAAGCTTAGGGCATTTTTCCAGAAGAGTCATGGAACCAGGTTGGGGGCTTTCCCACCTGGAAAAGCAATCCAGAGAATCACCCACTTGACAGGACAGTTAGCAGAACCCCTGCCACCAACGACCTTATATATACCTGTGACACTGGGGAGAGGTCTCTACAACCTCTACCTGGGGTCCCAGGTAACCAAATGCCTCACCATCATTTCCAAGAAGAACCTCTCTCCCTGCATGTGGCCTCTGCCTTGTGTTGCTCTCTCTCTGCTTCCAGGCCTTGTATGGTTGCATCCGCTTGGCAGAAAGTAGACCATATCCAGAACACTAGCTGCAAGAGAGTCTGGAAAATGTACTTTCTGGTTTTGTTTTTGTTGTTGTTGTTGTTTTTAACTCTGCCCTCCTCCTCCCCAAAAAAAGGCATTACAAAGTAAGAGGAGTTTGGAATGAGCATCTGTCATGCTTTCCTAGTCTCTTAGGCAGATTGGGATATTTGACTTAATCCCCAAATTCTTATAGATCTGAGTGAAAACTCAGAGTCAACATGATTCTGTCCAAGAAGCCACAGATTTAAGAGACCCGGGTTTTAGTCTAGATTCTGCCGATGACCAGCTTTGGGCCATCGGCAGTTTATCTCACTCTTAGGGAATTACTCTAGATACTCTCAGATCTCTTCCGAGGGGATACTGCATTCAGTCTCTTCTGAGGTGGGGGATCTAAGGAAGGGCGTTGTGAAAGGCTAAGCCTGGAGGAGGGATGTGGTAATAATAGGAGGTTATCCTGTGTTTTGGTGGCTTTGGCAACAGTAGTATCAGTTCCTAAAACCCCAAAGTGAAGAAAGCATTTTTAATGAAAGATCAGTTGGAGAAATTGTAATTTCCAGCTGGCACAGGATCTTAATATCGATGCTAGTGCCGCGATGTGAGGCCCTGTGAGTCTTTGTACGTTGGCTAGGTCTTCCTGTAGGCTGCTTGGAGTTGGGTGGCCCGCTGGGTGCAGAATGGCTGTATTGAGTCTGAATAATGATGGTGATTTCAGTGGAGTCTAGTGGGGAATTCAGGTCACCCTCTCTCTAGCCAGGGTTTGCTAAATAAGCTAATTAGATAATATATACAACAAATTTTTATGTCCACATAGAAGAAAGACATATTTAACCTGCTTAAGAAATAAAATATTTTTTTCAGGATTTTGGTCTAATAGTTTGTATGTAGACAGAAGCTGTTAGCTGTAAGTCAGTCTTGTGTACTCATTCACTAAAACTGGTTTATATAAACTTGACGATCTAATTATAAAATAACACAGTGAGGTTTTACTTTTATAAAACACACACGCTCAGTTTATAAAGCCGAGCACGCTTGGCTCTTTTCTCTGAGTTGCTGGAAGCCCTTATTTGAAGGAAGCTGTTAATCCCTAAAACTTCCTGGTGTATACCTACGTGTTCATCTCAGTCCCTGTAGATTGTTCACGCTCTACAAGGTCACTCGTCCTGTTCACTGATCCTAACTTTAAATGCCTTATGATCATTTTAAATATTTACATTCGCCTTCAAAAGAAGTTTAAGAAAGTTAAAATTAAACTGTCCCAGGCCCACATTTGTAGCAACATGGATGGACCTGGAGACTGTCATTCTAAGTGAAGTAAGCCAGAAAAAGAAGGAAAAATACCATACAATATCATTTATGTGTGGAATCTAAAAAAAAAGGCACAAATGAATTTATTTACAAGACAGAAACAGACTCACAGACATAGAAAAACTTAGGGTTACAGGGGTGGGGAGTGGGAAGGAATAAATTGGGAGTTTGGGATTTGCAGATAGTAACTATTCCACATAAAAGCGATAAACAAGTTTCTACTGTATAGCACAGGGTATATTCAATATTTTGTGGTAACCTATAATGAAAAAGAATATGAAAAGGAACATATGTATGTATAGGTATGACGGAAACATTATGCTGTACACCAGAAATTGACACAACATTGTAAACTGACTATACTTCAAATGGAAAAAAAAAAAAAGGAAAACTGTCCCAGGCCCAAAGATAATTCCAGAAGGAGGCTTCCAGAGACATCTTTCTGTAGTGACAGCTTAATAGGAATAAGACACCAAATCATGAAGTTACATTATGTTTGCTTCTGGCTCAGAAACTTCATTAGTACCAGGTTTTTGTTTGTTTGTTTGTTTTCATTTTACTCAAAACAGTGTATGTTATTTGTGTGTGTTTTTAAAAGAGGAATTTGAACTATTTTCATCTAGAGCTGTGTATTGTCTAGCTATACTCTGTCTGTGATATGAATGTGAGCACATAGTAATGACAGAGAAATATTTAACTCATGCTCTAGCGGAGCACTGAGCTCTGTTTTATCTGTAGAGCAATTTAAATGCTCTTCAGTAAACATTGGCCTCAATAACAGGAGCAATTGTTAGACACAATAAGAAAGATTGTATTTTGCGTCTGTCAAAATGGACTATCCATACATTGTGTTGGAGTGGGGGATAGCTAAGCTCAGCCCCTGCAGCTGAGCAGTTGCTCTTAATTTATGACCTCAGTGCTGTGGAACGATGGAGAGGTTCCTGCCTGAAGGCTGTTGGTAATGCCCAGTGAAACAGATGAAGAGAAAAACCTGGTGACAAGCCAAAGAGCACAAGGACATTCTTGGAGCCAAGGAGAGAGCCCGGGGCTCTGGGTCCTTGTGCAGTCACCATGCACCATTAGAGCAAGGCAGGTCTGCACCTCTGGCCTGTGCAGATTTCTCCCTGGAGTTGGGGAATGCCATGCTTGTGCACTCTCCAGTGGGAAGACAGCGGCTGGACCTTTTCAAGATCCCTTCCTGCAGGAATAAGAACTGGTCTCTGGCATTTTGCTGCTAAGATTCCATGAACGATTCCAGCTCAGAGTCGCTGCCTCAGTACTGCCTCTACGTTGGACTTCTCCCCGACACGGGGACTTGCCCTCAGTCTGCTTGGTTTTCACTCGCCAGCCCTGAGCAGCAGGTGGCCAGTGCATCGCCCATCCACACATTTGCAGCTGGAGGCCTCTTTAAGAAATTATCTAACTCATTTGGGCCAAATGATAGTTTCCAAGGAGACTCAGAAGAGAGGAAGTATGATATTAACCTAACCTAGATACCAAATATTTTTTTTCTTGTGAAATTTCTTGACAGCTGTTGCATAACCTCTTTAAGTGGCATTTAGAACTCTGTGCCCCAAGAGAACACTCCTGACTACAACGCAAATGACTGTTGTTTAAAAAATAGTCAGACAGGGTCTCTTCCACCAGAAAATTAGAAGTGGGATATGCATTTTTGTATCAATATGTAAACATATGGGAAGGGATATGCTGTTTCTCTAAACCTGTGATTATTTTTACTACTTTGAGGATTAGGCAAGCTTTTTTGCCATCGATGCAAGACTTCAAGAATGCCCCAGTTTGTTTATGTAGGCTTCGGACATGTCAGCATTCCTGCATCATTATCTGCCTGGGACCAGGCTAGCTAGAAGGAGGCAGGAAAAGAGATCTGGTAAGGTTTCCTGTTTTGTTTAACAGCACGATTAACTCTTCGTGGTCCAAGGGCCTCCTTGTTTTGCTGCCTGTGCTCTTTAGTGAAGAAGGAAAGAGGTCTAGAGAAGAAGGGAAACCAAGTTTTCTGTAGCACTGGAAAGAGAAGAATTCACTTCTCCCACATTTGGGAGATGATAGACCGTCAACCACACATTACAAACTGTAATGATAATCAGCTCTAAAAAGCACGGATAATCAGAATCCACTGTGAGAGAATCCTCAAACTCATGAAATCTTTATCGGAGTTGTGAAAGCGACTGTGTGGTCTTCAAATTCTGTTCTGTCACATGTTCTGGTAAAGGCGGTTGAAAGATAAGGAAAATTAACTTTGGCTAATGGATAGCAAGAGAGAGAAAAAAATATATATGGTAGGTATCTGGTCATATATAACATGGAGAGTCTGTCCCTGAACAGTGGCATTGGCTGTTTTGCAAGAATGATCAGTGGGTAGCTTGGGTGGGTAGAAAACGTTATATAAAATTTTTTTCCCATCAATTTTTAGGGTCAACTTCTGTCAATTGTGTGTGTGTGTGTGTGTGTGTGTGTGTGTGTGTGTTTTATGGCTGGAGATTTATGGGGGCGGGGAGAAAAAGTGGCAGGTAAAAAGGAATATCCCCATGCCTTAAGAAAATTATGTGAAAACATAAGGACTTGGTTTGATTTGCCCTAACCACCCCACACTCACCCCTGCTTGATACGGCTACACTCCAAAGAAGTTTGCATTGGCCACACAGAATATGAATAGGTATCCTTGCTGTAAGGATGGAAACTAGCAAAATAAGGATTAAGTTTCCTTATCTTTATAACTTTGGATGTAGATAATGAGTGGACAGGAGCAGGAGAGAGGGCAGAGGGTTTGTTGAAAGGATGTGACGGGGAGTACAGAGCCACTTGGCCGATTCATTACTCATCGAGAAGAAACCATTTCATCAGGGTAATTAAATCTTGAACCCAGGGATAGTGGTTTGGGCACATAGTTCTCCTGAAGCACGTGTATTTGTTTATGATAATATACAGGGTAAGTGCATAGGATTTCGTGCTCGATTGTGTGTGGGAGGTGGGAGTGGAGGTCTCCGAGTCGGATCCCAGCATCTGACGTGGCCAGTGGTGTGGATGGAGGTGCTGTCCGCTGAGCTGAGGAGTACAGGGGAGTGGGGGTTGCGGACAAGATGAAGAGTTTGCTTCTGGACACATTTAGTTAGACAAGCAAATGGAAATATATGGTAAGCAGTTGGATGGACTGGTCTGAAACTTGGGTGAAAGAGTTGGTTAAGTGAAACATGAGAATTAATGTGATTTTCTAAGGAAACCACATACAGGGAAAAGGAGATTGGAAATGTTGGCCAGAACTCCTTAACAGGGGAAGGCGGAAGGATTTCTTTGGATATACTGAATCCAGGGCAGAAAGCATTCCTCGCTGGAAAAGGAGAGGTGTTAGGCCTCCCATCATCTTGGAGTATTAGGATCAAAACCAAAGGCAAAAGAAAACTGATAGAAAAAAGAAACATACTTGGACCACTGATGGGGGGGAGGTGTTATGAAGCTGCAAATCAAGAACTGGGGAGGCAGGAAGGAGCAACCACTTTGAGCTGCTTGTCCTCTCCTTGGGGATGAGAGGGCCCAGGGGAGGACACTGATTCCCCCCAAACACATGCCTCAGGATCAGGAGGCCGAAAGATCAGGCGCTGGATTGACAGGGCACAAATGGGCCTCGTTGGAGCGGCCTGGTCCACTGCCCCACAGGGCAGGAGCTCAGTAGTAGAACGGTTACTATGGAACCAGGTCAGTGTAAAGTTCCTTTCTTTCCCCGCTGTCTTTTTGAAAAGTCAGGCTTGCTTTTCTCTTATTTATTGTTTATCATATTACTGTGAGATAGTTATAGCTCACTTCTGTGCTAGTTCTTTACATATATTAGCCCACTTATTTGTCACATTAGCTCTCTGATATAGGTCCTATTTTTGTCCTTGACGTTGCCTATGAGGAGATTGAGCCCCAGAGAGGTTTAGTAACTTGCCCAAAGTCACACAGCTAGTAAATTGTAGAGTTGGAGTTTGGTCTTAGGCGATCTGGCTTGAATCCGTGTATGTAACCACCACTGCATGTAACTACCCTATCGTAATGATTAGTGCTATTGTCATGTAATACCTGCCTATATTTTAAAATTGGAAAATGTAGGTGAATCTTACTGCTTGTTCATCCTTTCCGCTGGAATTAACTGGGATTTCTGTTGTCATGTTTAGAGTTATATTGAGACACATTCTACTTTTTCTTTAAACCTCTCGGGAGTCTGCTCAAATTGAATCAATGAATCTTGATAAATCACCGAGGGAAAACATAAGAAAGCTTTCTTCTGTTTTCACTTTTGGTCATAAATTTTTATTTTTATTTTTTATTTGCTTTGTTTTTTGTTTGTTTGTTTTTTCTTTCAGGGCAACTGCTGTCATCCTCATTATAAAAAGATTTGTAGTTTCCTTTGAGGGATTTCGGTTGAATTTACGGATCTGAGAGTTGAGTGTTGAAAGGTTTTTTTATTTTTCTTAAAGCTTAAGTCATTCCTCAGCAAGGTGGTAAGCTTGGGGAAGAATTAACCCATTTTGTTCCTGGTCATCCTGTCTCACTGCTGCTGACGCTAACTTCTGGGCAGTCCTCCTGGAGACCTGGAAGGGTTCATGGCTTTTCCTCACTGACCTAATGCACTGCTTAATCCCTGGAGAACGTGTGGTTTATTGAACATGTATTCCCAACATGCTGTTAATGCCTGTGTTGTGGTCAGTGAATAGAGTCATTTGCAATTATCCAAAACAGACTTGAATTATGATTTGGTGAGAAATGAGGGTTACAAAGTTCACCTTCAAATCAGAAAGCTTGAGAGTTGGAAGGAATCTCGATCATAACAGACCAGGCACTTCAGCTGATAGATGACGTCATGGCAGGTGCACAGGGCTCTGTGAGAGCACAGAGGTGCCCTCCTCCCCGGGGGACAGGGCAGAGGAGCAGGGAGGGGCTGCCAGCAGGAGGCGGTGCCGCACCCTGAAACCTCAGACCAGCTTCATTTTGTGCGCCGAGGCCAGTCAGTTGGGAGAGCCTGTCAAAATCACTTTCTTGACAGATTATGAGGTTCAGTTTTGGCTCAGCAGGAAAGCATGCCACAGTCTCTTAGCACTATCTTCATGGGTGCCATGGGGGAAGTAAAGGTGTGTCCCCCATGTGTATAATCTTTGATTTAAAGGATGAATGTTAGCCAGGGGAACAACAGGAAAAAGACTGTTCCATGTAGGAACAGCATGAGCAGAGGTGCAGGGAGGCAGGTGAAATCTTGATGTATAGGACAGAAAGGGTAAGCCAGGGAGTGGGGTGGAAGAGAGGAGCTTGGGGCAATGTCCTGAGGCCAGATGATGGAAGGCCTGAGGTGCCAAGGTCAGGAACTTGGGCGTTAGCTCTTAGGGAAGAGGGGACCATGGAAGACTTTCCTGGAGGATTGTACCACGCTGAACTGCACAAGAGGTTTGAGACTAGCAACATGCTGGTTTGACAATGTGTCTTAAAAAACCTTCTTCTGCATTCTAGCTATAAGCCGATAGTGGAATATATTGATGCCCAGTTCGAGGCCTACCTGCAAGAGGAACTAAAGATCAAACGTTCTCTCTTCAACTACCACGACACCAGGATCCACGCGTGCCTCTACTTCATCGCCCCTACGGGACATTCGCTGAAGTCCCTGGACCTGGTCACCATGAAGAAGCTGGACAGTAAGGTACTCACTGCTGCCCTGGGGACTGCCCACCCTCCTGTAAGATCACCTTTATCCGAAGGCCCCAACTTCTTCTCTGCTTTCAGTGTAATTTGGTGTTTTGTTTTAAAGAACAGTTTTAGGTTCACAGCAAAATTGAAAGGAAGGTGCAGAGGTTTTTCCATATACTCCCTACCACCCCACGTGCAGAGCCTCCCTCATTACAGTTGAAGAACCTACACTGACACATCACTGTCACCTAAAGTCTGTGGCTTACATGAGGGTTCAGTCTCGGTCTGGTACATTCTATGGAGTTAGATAAATTTATAATGACATTTTTTTCATCACTACAGTGTCATACAAAGTAGTTCCACTGCCCTAGAAATCCTCTGTGTTCCACTGTTCATCCCTCTCCTGATTCCTAGCCCTGGTTTCATTTTTTTGTGGTTTACAAAACCATAGGGTTTAACAATGTGAAAAAAAATGGCTCAAAACCTCTCTGGATATTAGGATTAAACAAAACAAACAAACAAAACCCTGTAGCCTATTACAAAGTATTTTTAGGTCTTGAATTACCACCAGTATATGCTCTGTTGAGGGTTGGGGAATTAATACTGTGGAGATACCTGATGGATCATAGGAAGAGGTAGATTTAGGGAGAATGAACTGTAATTCATGACTTGTTTATTTTCTTAAAAACTTTATCGCTCCTCAAAAGGTTTTTACAGGTTTGGCTTTAATTTGAAGTTAAGAATGAAAAAAAAAAGTGTTAAGTGTTAATTTTTTTATCTATGTGACAAGGATGGTCCAACTTCTTAAATTTTAAAACTGAACTGCACCAACTATCAAAAGGATAGTTTTAGATTGAGTTTGACTGCTAATCTTTGCACATTTATAACCTCTCTCTTTCACAGCATTTGAAGGAAGGGACTGATAAGCCTGACAACGTTTGATGATTTACTTGATGATTAATTTGAGTTTCCATTTTGAAATAAATGGAAGACGACACATTCTGAAATAAAGAAGAAGCAAATGACAGTAGAACAACCACGAAATTAAGCTATGGTGTTTCCTCCTAGACTCTTACCTTCTTTCGAGTTCAGTAAAAAGGCTTATCACTTTAGAAGGCTCTTTTTGGTGTTATTTTCTGTCCAAACAACACTGTTTAAAAGATGCTTTCTTGGCGGGGAAGGTAATAGCTCAGCGGTAGAGCACATACTTATCATGCACAAGGTCCTGGGTTCTAATCCCCAGCACCTCCATTAAAAAAATAGAGATGGTTTCTGCCTTTGCTGTCAAACACCATGTTCTCTCCTGGTCTTTGGAACCAACGCTCTGAAAGTGAGACTTGTCTTTGGCATCAGGTCGCATCCTGGCATAATGTGATAGAAGCTGATTTTCAAGAGAATTGGTGTGATTTTTAAAAATGTAAAAGTAGGTGAAACCATTTTTGTTTTGGTGAATACTTGGGTTCTCTGCTCCTAGCAGTTTCCAGCTCATCAGAAGAAAGAAAGGATGCTATCCTGCATAGAGCTGACTGTTCCAGTCTTCTAACGAATGAAAACTTTGGTATCACTCTTAGGAGCATACAAAAATCAAGCTCCTAGAGTGGCTGGGAGGGGTCTGAAAGGAGTGGTTGGTTATTCAAAGAATAAGCTTCTTTGTTATTGCTATGTGTCACAGAGTAACACTTCCTTTTATGCTGTAAAGAGAACGAGGTTGCACAGAAGAGGAAATGACGAGGGTGCTTTCTTCCAGTGCCAGATGGGAGGAAGTAAAGGGGTTCAGAGACGGAACTAAAAATTATCCCGTATCTTCTTAATTTTGCATCTAGGTAGAAAGTCTGATGTTTAATATCATCTCTGTTTTCTAAATGAAGTTTTACAATTTTCATTTATTTGTTTTTTCTCTTTTATTTATTTGTCTAATTACTTCTCTTATGTTGGAGTTGTATAAAAACGGATGTGTTTGGTTTATAGGTGAACATCATCCCAATAATTGCAAAAGCTGACACCATTGCCAAGAACGAATTGCACAAATTCAAGAGTAAGATCATGAGTGAACTAGTCAGCAATGGAGTCCAGATATATCAGTTCCCCACAGACGAAGAAACAGTGGCAGAGATCAATGCGACGATGAGTGTAAGTCCCCAAGTAAGGAAAGACAGCTAGTGATGTTTCTGAATGCTTGTCTTAGTGGCAACTTTGTGCAGTGGCTGCAGCACTGGACCAGGAATTGGATGTCCTCAGTCTGGTCCAACTCTGCCTGTCCTTCATGTCATTTAATCACCTGCTTCTCAGTTTCTCCGTCTGTCAGATGGGAGAGGTAGACAAGATCTCAAGTTTCCTGCCTGTTCTAAGTTATGATTTCTACAGCAAATCTCGTGGGAAGGGACTGCCAGCCCAGCGCTGTTTCTCACAAAGCTGCTTAGAGGAAATAGCTTGCTCTGCTTGCTTCCACTGATGTTGGCAGAAACACATCCACCTGCTCGCTTTCGCTTCTGTGATTTGTTTTTGTCTTTTCTTCCTTTCTGTGTTTCCCACCCTTTCCTGAATCATTCAGTAAACTGGCAGGGGAGGGTACCATTTCCATATCACAGGGAGGAATGAGTGGTCAGGAGACAGATGATGAGAGCTTCAGCGGTCTAAGTGTGCCTGTGGGAGCATCTCCCTCGGCGAGCCTCTCTCCTGCAGCTGAGACCCGTCCCTCCCACTGTCCTGGCTCATTTCTGAGCCACGTGATGGTCCAGATCTCCTACCATTTGAGGATGCATAACTTCTGTAGAAGTAGCCTTCTTCACACATAGTTGATGGTTCTCAGAATTCTTGTAGGCTAGCCTCAGTGAAACGTAATTCGAAGCTGTTAAATGGCTTGGCCTTCCCTGAATATGTGCTCAACACTGATTTGGAAGTATGCTGGTGGCAGCAGAAGTCAGTCCAGGTTTTTTAATTTGTGGTTCGTTGAGATATGTTCTGTTTTCCTTAGATCTGATCATGAAAAATATCTAATCGAGTCCTTATTAAAGGCACTAAAGTCACTTTATTGAGGTCTAATTGATATACTGTACAACTCACCCATTTAAATGATACAATTCAGTAGCTTTTAGTATGATCACAGAGTTGTGCGACCATCGCCACAGTCAATTTGAGAACATTTTCATCACCCCAGAAAGAAACTATGTGCCTTTTAGCAGTCAGCCCTCTAACCACCCCAGACATCGGCAACCACTAATCTGTCTCCTTATCGCTGTAGATTTGCCTGTTCTGGACAAAGAAAGTCATACTGAAGCTCTTCTGGAGAATTAAATGACTTGATCAAAGCCATCCAGTTAATAGCAGCACCGAGATTTCAGCCCAGCCAGCCTGGTCTCCAGTCCTGTGTTGTCTACCATGATTATTAGGAGATGATGACAGAACTGCTTCCTTTTTCAGTTCACACGTGGACTGTTCTATATGGGGCTCTTAATCATTTAAGGAGGAATTTCTCCCTTAAATCATTCCCAACATGACTAGGACTTTGGGAAGGAATATAACATTTCCCTTCTCTGAGAAATCACCAAATTTACAATTTAGGGATCTCATTAATAATGCAGAGATGGCTCGGCTCTGCTCTGCCCCAGTCTGGTCACACTCTGAGTCATGTGAGCCCCTCTGGCTGTCATGCTCCTGTGGCCAGGAGAGTGAAGGATGTGGAATCCCTGGAAGAAACTGGAGAGCAGCTTCTTCCTGGGACATGGCCATGAGGACATGTGAGAGGAAGGCTGTCGCAGGGAGAGTGACTAGACTTAGTCAAAAGGAGGAACCAAAGCCGACAGGGGTTTTGGCCTATGTGAAGTGTATGTGTAGCTTTCACAAGTGGTTAGTGGACCACAGATTCTGTTTCAACTCACTTGGAAGAGATACTGTGGAGGGAATTCCTACATGGGGTCCCAGCCCTAAAATTCTCTACATAAATGGGTATTGAGAGCTTCACAATAACAGTGCCTGACTTACTGACATTTATGGAGCATTTCTGATACATCAGGCACTGTTTGAGGCTCCACATTTAATGCTTACAATAGTCCCATGGGGAGGTGGTTATTACTCCCACCTCACATGTCAGGAGATGGCAGCCCACAGCTAAGAGTGAACAGCTGTCAGTGATGGAGCAGGATGTGAACCCAGGTGCTTTGGCTGAAGCCGACACTCTCACCCTTTATCCTAATGGCCACCCAAGCAGAGGACCATACTTGGTTAGAGCATCGTCCAGGGCTTAGGCTGTGATGTCTCTTGTTTATTCTGCTGTCAAACTGCAATCTGAGCTCATTGTGGGAATCAGGAAGTAACATGAATGAATACCATCCAGTTTTCCTCTGTATATCCCTTCCCTTCCTTTTAAATCCTTTTGCATGGTCATAAAACTAAGTCTGTGTTAAATTTCTTGGAAAGAAAATATCCATGAACCTTTGCTACTTTCTCTCGATCAGATTCATGGAACTGATATTCCCCAATTAACCTTGCTCTATCAAGAAGTTTTTTTGTAGGCAAACCGTTCCTGGTGACAAAATCCTGTATGGTATGTGGGAAACAGATTTCATTGGTGGTTACTCTTGTCACTCCATTCAAGTGGAGAAAGCAGGTTCCTTGGTCACTACATCAGAATGTTGGCTGGGAGGGTCCTGCTGCTCCTCAGCTTTTCAGTTCCCAACTTGGAGAGAGAGAATGTGCTTTCTTTCCTGCCTGCAGAGTGTGAGATGAACTAGAAAATATAAATATCTTGAGCATCAGACAAAATACCACTTGGGCAGCCTGGGCTGAGGGTTATGCCAAGCTCTTTGTGGGAGGGGATTTGGCTTTAATACATTCTTGTCTTTCTCAATTTGTCTGAAGTGGAGGAACACATCTCCGGGAACCCTAAATAATAATTCTCAGAGCAGCCATCTCAAATGTTATTCTTACATGCTAATAGAAAAAAAACCAAAATGACTTGAGAGAAAACAGAATGTAGCCATAGCTACAGAATAAACCAGTGTGGCACAGTTAGGGTTCTTGAACACTGTCTCTGCTCAAGATCAGTCTGGGCAAGGCTGGAGCAATAATTTGGGCTAAAGTGTATTTCTTACTTGAATTTTGTGCCATGATCAACTGTCTAAAGCAATGCTGTTCAGTAGAAATATAATATGAACGACACAAGTGATTTAAAATTTTTTAGCAGCCACATTTAAAAAAGTAGAAAGAAACATGAGATTAATTTTAAGAACTTGTTTAACACAATATATCAAAAATATTATCATTCTAACATGGAATCAATATTAAAATTCTTGAGATGTTTTCATAGTAGGGCTTTGACATTCAATGTATGTTTTACAGTTACAGCACATCCCGACTTGGACGCATACCCCACTTACTCCTAACAAACTTTAAAGTTTTTCAAGATGAAATAAGTACCCAAAAGATCATTTTCCAGTATGTTTGCATACATATTGACAAAACTGGTTCTTTTTTTTTTTTTCCGAAGATTTGAGTGTGATGCAAAATGAAATACAGTCCTATCAAAACAATAGTTATATTCAATGGAAAAATATTTCACACTGCTTCCCTTTAAAATTTAAATGTAAATTAATTCAAAGGAAATATAATTAGAAATTTCTGGATCTTACAGGCCTCATTTCAGGTGCTCAATAGCACATGAAGTAGTGGCTACTCTCAGACCATGGGCAGCACACACTTGGTGTATAATCAGAGACTCTAGTTTCTCCTTGAGTCTGGCTCCTGTCAAATATTCAGTATCTGGTTGCAGGGGGGTCGGATCCACGAATCCCACCCATGCTGAGCTGTAGGGCCTCCTCACTCTCCTGCCCTCTCTCCACCTGCCCCCGTGTGGAGGCTGCAGGTGGAGGGGTGGGGGGGGGAAGCCCATCTTCGTCAGCACAGGGAGGGTGACCGGTGACCACTCTCTCCTCGTGTTGCCCGGCAGGTCCACCTCCCCTTCGCCGTGGTTGGCAGCACTGAAGAGGTGAAGATCGGCAACAAGATGGCAAAGGCCAGGCAGTACCCCTGGGGCGTGGTGCAGGGTATGTATGCATTGCGGGGAGGGGTTCCCCATGTGGGACCCTCCCCACTGGGTCTGGGGAGAGTGGGAGGGAGCAGCAGGGTTTCACACCTGGTGGTCGTGGAGACAAGAAAAAGATGGTGGGAGAGGGTATAGCTCAAGTGGTAGACCTAATTACCTCCCCCTCCCCCCACCAAAAGAAAGAAGGAAAGAAATGGTGACCAGGCTGGTCAATGGTAGGAAGAATGGCTGCCAAGCCGTAGTGCCAATGAGGTGGTCCCTCAAGGCCCCGGGTTGTGTGGGAAATTTAATAGAAATTCCTGGTAGAAAAGAGTTCCTCCCTGGGAATTCCATCTGGTTTCATCAGCAAAGTCTAAGAAAGCTGCAGAAAATTTCTCCATTATTTCTGGAAAAATTGTCTTCCAGTTCAGTGTTATCTCATTAAAAATCCGAGAATTATGAGAAGTGATCTACATTTGGCATTGTGGGACAGGACCACGGTCTCTAACCTGAAGACACTTCCCATGTGTCACTTTGATGGGCAAGGACTTCGTTACTTGTCCCTGTGTGTTTGAAGGAGGATGTCCAATGCTCTGGATTAAGTAGGGTGGCTGCAGAAAGTTCCTTCATTGGTTTAAGATATGTCAGTCCTTTTTTTGTTCTGAATAAAGACAGTACATCTGTGAGAAATGAGAAAACACAGTACCTTGGAGACGTGTAGGAAAATTGTAATTTTTATGAATCTTCCCAATTTCTCTCCAATAAGAAATCTTTTTTCAGTGTGTTGTTGATAAAATGAAAGGAGGTGGTACATAAAAACTGCCTCGTAGAGGGCCAGACGGCATGGCGTGGTAGAAATTGGCCTGGCCTTGGAGCCAGGCGTGATGGTGTGTGAGTACAGACCATGCTGCCGCCCTCTGGCAGGTCAGCTTGCTCCTCCAAGCCGGGCTTCGCATGCGCGAAGCAGGAGTCACAGTGCCTGCTTGGCAAATTGTGACAAAGGGTCAAGGCAGTGCTTGTAAAGCCCCTCCCGTAGTGCCCGCACGGAGTAGGCACTCAGCAGTCGCCATCGTCATCGCACTCATGGTCACTGTGGTCAGAAATCTTGTGTCCTTTTGGATGTGAGGAGGATCCAGTAAAGGACCTTCAAGGAGCCTTGAGACCTCGGAGATGTCAGGAGTGATGGTAATGCCATAGAAACATCCCTTCTGATTTTAGTGACAGCCCCGCTGCTTTCTCCTCCATCTCTTGCAGTCGAGAATGAAAACCATTGTGATTTTGTGAAGCTTCGGGAGATGCTGATCCGCGTGAACATGGAAGATTTGCGAGAACAGACTCACACCCGCCATTATGAATTGTATCGGCGCTGTAAACTCGAAGAGATGGGGTTCAAGGACACTGACCCTGACAGCAAGCCCTTCAGGTACAAAGGCACCTAGCAGTCGGGGCCCCCAGACAGCAGTGGAGCGGGGGTGTGTGCTGGTGCGTCACAGAAATGCCAGTTGGATTCAGATATCAGGGGTGGGGGGCTTTGGGGGTAGATTGATAGCACGTATTGCCAGGCATTGCGATAACCACTTCATTTGCATCATCTCAGGTAGCTGACATAGCTGGTGTCACTGTCACATCCTCATTTTAAACAGTCTAGGTATTGATGGCACTGAAAAGTGTAAACAGGCTGCCCAAGTAGGAAGTGACGGGCGTGTTCTTAACCGTTATACTCACAGAGGCCCCAGGACCCGGTCCAGGCATTTACAAAGATGTGGACGCTCATTACAGTTTGCCCAGTTCATCTTTGCCAAACAGGTTTAACTTGCCAAAGCTCCTACTTTTTGAAGCACTCGTATCAGCTTTAGGTGAATCGGTACGATTCTAACAATACGAGTGAGTAGGAGAAGGAATAACTTCCAGAACATTTGTTACGTGTTTCCCCACACCATGGATGGATGCAGATGAAGAGGCAAAATGTGAAGGGGAGAATATCGAAATTAATGTAGAATTAGTGGCCCAGCAAAGGCCAGGCCGTGGCAGAGCCCAGTGACGGGGAGGGGTCAGCAGGGGCGGAGTGCCGGGCCGCACAGGCTGGGTGAGTCGTCAGAGGAGGGCGAGGCTGCTGGGCCGGGTTTGCCGCCTCCTGGTACAGAAGTGGATTGCTTTGTCTCCGCTGAGCTGTGTAATTTCTTAATGGGGATTTGCATTGAGGTGATGTGAGGTGTGTCTGTGCTTGGTGCCTAAACTGATCGGGGACCACACTTCCTTGGAAAAGATGGTTTTCCTCCTCTTTTGTGGCTGGCCCTGTAACTCATGCTCAGATGTGTAGGAGGCTGTGTGCAGTGCCGGTGGACTCCATCCCCTGGATCTCAGCTGTCATCAGGGTTGGAGGGGGTTACTTTCTTAGAATCACTTTAGAGATAGTTTGGTGAACTCCAGGCTGGTCTCCTGGGACAGTGCCTGTGGAGCGCTGTGAGCATGCATGTATTTGGTGAGAACAATTGGAGACCCCAGACAAAAGGCTTCTAACCAAGAAGTTAACTTGTAGCCAAGTTTGCATCATTTAGTCCTGCCCCAAGGGCTGGTAAAACTGACCCTCCTCAACCACATGAAGTGTGCTTTCCGAGGCAGGGTGGAGGATGCCTTTTGTGCACACAAGTCCAGCTCACTGAACCTTGAAATGCAATGACTGAAAAATAGTCCCTGCAACATCAGGCCTACTCTGGTTATTAAACCTGATGAAAATGGGTTTTGTGTGGCAGACGCCGTCTTTATTCGCCACATAGCTTACATGGGCTAGATCAGGGCACAGTCAGACCTAGTGCCACGTGGGAGATGTTTTAGGCTCTGTGGACCATGTGATCTCTGTCCCAACTATTCAGTCCACTCTCACGTGAGAGCTGCTGGAGATCTTAACCTAAGTGAATGGACCGGGCTGTGTTCCAATAAAACTGTATTTTCAAAAACAGGCAAAGAGGGGCCAGATTTCACCCTTAGGCTGTAATTTGCCAACCCAGGACTAGGTCATAACTTGGAGCCCATACGCTGCCTGCAGAAGTTCGAATGCATGGGACTGTTTCTTAAGTCCGTTAGAGGTAATTTACCTCCAGAATGTCAAGAGCCAGTCAGCACAGCTCTGTCCCCTGCATTCCCTTCCACCCTCTCGACCGATAGGCTGCTTGGGTCCCTGGAAACCAGGATGTGAGGATTTCCTGCTGCTGCAGTGGGGCAGCCTCCTCTGCTGCCTCTGTCTCTGCCTTTGAATTGCAACATCTCCTCTGAGGCCACGGTCACTGCCCACACGGAGGAGCGTTGCTAGGTACATCCAGCAGGTTCTGCAAGGCCTAGCAGAGCGGGGTCCAGCCCACTGCTCTGGTCTCCCTGTCTCCAGGTCCTTCAGGACGGGCGGGAGGTGCCGCTGAGGTCTGACTTGTGGAGAACGGTACTTCATTCCCTGAAAAGGGAGGAGCCTCCCCCCCCTCATTTGCATTTGGTTCTGCTGGCCTGGGGGTTTCTTTTTGATGATGAAAAGGAGGGAATTTATGTATCTATATGTGTGTATATATATAAAACATATACATAAATGCAGAACCAAGGCCTTTACACTTTTCCCTGCATAAAAAAATAAGTAGAGAAAAGTGGACTTTCTAAAAATAAATACCTTCCATCATCTCAATTGCTGGAACCCTGCAGGTAGTTTCTCTGCTTAGAAATCCACTCGCTCCGCCACAGGCAGCCCTCTTGGTGCAGGCAGGGTGATTTGGAACATAAACATTGGCTTTGAGTCCCAGGTCTTGGCAGAGAGCAAAGTGAAATGAACTTGGTGTTCCTTTCCTTGGAAACCACTGCTTCACAAAGGGTCCGGCCTTTCCCTTGGAGGAGTTTCCGGCCTCCCCAGCCCTTCCTGTGAGCCTGGCTGAGGGTGCAGGAGGGGACCTGCATGAAGGATCACTCAATTAAGGAAAAGCGAAAGCCACAGTTGGTTTGAGGGATTTCCCAGAATTTTCACCTCTCCTGGATGCTCATACACGACTTGCTTTTCCTGTAAACTTAGGGTGAGCTTGGAGGAGTCTCAATGCAGGACTTAAGGGTTTTTATATTCTCAGAGTAGAGGTGTCCTTCATGAGGGTACAGGGAAGTCCATCCTCCCCTCTGGGCACCCAGCATTCACCGTTTTCCACTGGGGCCTCACTTGTGTTTATAAAGCAGAGGGTGGCCTCTAAAGCCAAGGCTTAGTAAGTGGCAGCTCCCCTGAATAAGTGACACTGAGTGACACAAAACCAGGAGCTGGGTGAGCACAGTGACTGGCCGCATTCAAGCCTTGGGAGTGCGTCCTTGGCACCAGAGCCCAGCCGCCCCCGGTGGTGTCCTTCCCCTTGTCTGGGTGCAGGGTTGTGTGTCTCTTGTCTTGAGGCAGGACCCCTGCAGCCTTGGAGCTCACGGTTCAGCCCAGCCAGAGCACCCAGGCCTTCCCTGGACCCCGGTCCCCCAGACCTGGCATTTGGGGTAGAAGGAGGGATGTAGCCCATGGACGAGGACTGGTCTTGTCCCTGCTGCTTGTCTCCTGGGACGCCACTGCCTTCTTCCCAGCCTTGCCTATCCTCACACCCCTTCCTCGTCTCAAATGCCACCTTCAGCTTGACTCTACCTGTCAGATCACAAAATGTGCTCCTTCCGCACCACTCTCTCAGGAGATCACAGCATTCTCAGGCCCATGAGACCTGTTCATTTCTAGGAGGCTGTAGGCCTCGCTTCCCCAGCGGTGCGGGAGACGGAGCCCCTGTCTGAGCTAGGTGGTCCGGGCGCAGATCCTGGCTCTGTTGCTTCATTGTGTGACCTGGACAGGTTACTAAATGCCTCTGTGTCCATGTTTCTCCATCTGTAAAATGGGAGGTGATCATAAGGTCTACCTGATTGGGTTGTTGTAAGGACAGTGCTTTCGCGTGTGTAAGTTCCTCCATGGACACCAGTGACGTGTGATGCTCCGGCCTGTCCTCCATGGTCTGGTTCCGGGAGACGTGACAGGGAGAGAGTTGTGCTGTGTGAATTCGCTCCCTCTTCCATGGACCTCCAGGAGTAAAACCTGCCTGTACTGAAGGCTAAGCGGAAATGAGAAGATAAAAGCCTATTTTAAACCATCCTAAAACCTCATGAGAAAATTGTTCACTTCTCACTTGGAAAAGGTTGTTAATAACTACAATTAAAAATTAAGTTAGAAGGGCTCAAAATTGCAAAAGGTATCATCACTTCAGGTCTCTGAGAGGATGATACAGGACCAGTTCCTTCTGGGCTGGTTTTTACTGGCTGGAAGCGTTGGGGAGGGTGTCTGGTGTCTCTCGTTGATGCAAGGATTTCTGCGGCACCTGGGGAGTAGGACCTGGGAAGGCCGTGGCTGCTGCAAGTCACTTCTCAGAAACGCACTGCAGTGGACTCCTTGGAGGGAGGTGTTATGATTTCTTTCTCATAGGGGGCTTATTTCTAATGCAGAGTTCCCGAGCTGATTCACATGCCTGGGTGCCGTCTAATAAGCTGCGTTTGCTGAGACCATCTTGTTCCTTAATCTTTCTCGAGGACACGTGCTTTCCAACTTTGGGCTGCAACCTTCACTACGAAACATGTTGTGTGTCCTGATCCAATGTATGCATTCCATGAAGTAATACCTGCTCTTATTGTTTGCATTGCATTCGGGTTTCTTCTATCCTGTTCTCTAAACTTTTTCTTTTTACATTTAGGCTAAGACTCTCAACTGGGTTGTGACCCATAGTTTGAAAAACGTGTCTCCAGAAACTGGAGCCCGAACTAGGTAGTGGCTGGGACTGGAGTAGGCAGAGTTATCCCACGAGTTCTTAGAATCCCCCGGTAGCTTTCCCCAAAGGACATTCTCTCTGTAGGTGACTTAGCAGAAGTTTCCATGATTAAACAAATTTGGGGAGGTCCAAGTGAGTCAACTAAAACAGGTTTGTTTGTTTTTTGTTTTTATAAAATTGAAGGACTTCTCTGAGCATTTAAGACAAACAATGGTTGGCAGGCTAGTTACATCAAGTCACCTGGAAGCACTTGAAAAATACAGATTACTTTGCCTTCGCCTGACATCCTGAATTAGCATCTCCAGGAGTGGAGTTAGGAAACTGCATTTAGAGAAGTCCAGTTAAACGTGCCCAGGTGGTCCTGACCTGCTGCTGGACGTGGGAGCCACCACGCACTATGACTCTCTGAAAGGGGGTCACGCGTGGCTTTTCCCTTTTATTTTTTTGACTTAGGAATCCCTCCTTTGAAGATTTCTTGAAACAAGCAATCTCTGGAACACATTTTGGGTCATGTTTCTTGGTAGTGTTTCTAGAATCGGTATTCCATTGCTTGGTGGAAAGAAGAGGGGGGTGTATTTATTATCTTAAAATCGACAAAAACGGGCTTTTCCCCCAAATTTCATAGCAGGGACAAGTCATCCTCTGCCTTTGGCAGTTCTGACCCAAATAATAGTGATGAAGAGCTTATTAGAAGCTGAAGAGCAAAATCAAACTCATGAACTGGTTCTGTGTCATCCTCTCAGATACCTAAAGTGATGACACCTTCCAATTTTTAGCCCTTACAACTCAATTTTTATTGTAGTTATTAACACCCTTTTCCGAGTGAGGAGCGAACAATTTTCTATATTTTTATTATCAATACATTTCTATATCTCTGTGGCTACGTAGCTTAAATTTCAAGTCCAATTATTACTATTTATATTGGCCAACAGTAACGCTGGCCAAATGTGCTTTTGTCTCATAAGATAATGAAAGAGCTAAAGACACCTCCAGAAACTCTAAACTCGTGTTTGTCCATGAACAGGTAATGTTGACATTCCTGAGGGCAGGAGAACTTATTTTTTCATCCACCAGTAAAAGTGTTGATGAAAGAAGTCTAAACAATCCTAATTAATACAGTTTGTAAGTGTTTAGCTCTTTGTGAATGTATGTCTACATGCACATGCTTCCCCACAGCTGAATGTCCTTTTTCTCCTTCTGAATGGACAAGTGTGAATGCTGGGCTGGCTCTGCATGGAGCCTGGGGTCATCCACAGGTGCTGTCCGCTTTGGAGTGAGCACTTGGGATGAACTTGGTGCCCAGGGAAAGGTGGCTAATCCTGCAGGCTTGTATTACTGTTAACAACTCTTGTTCTAGGGAAGTGCAAGGGAGAGAGAGAAGTGGCACTTACCCGCAGATGTTTCTCTGTTTGTGCGAGTGCAGGTTTGGGTGTCTGTTTCTCTAAGTTGTGTTACCGAAGGGGATTTTTTTTTGTAAATATATTTGTTCTGACTTGGAGATAAAACTGAGTCATGGCATTTGCTTTAAAATATTGGGCCCTGGGTTCTGTAGACAGTCAGGAGGAGGATGAGGTTTAAAATAAAAATAAAATTCCTCCCTGCTCTGTTTACCATTGGTACTCTGGCTGGGAGAGTAGCAATTTTCTGTAGTATCTTTAGATACACTATTGTCTCTTTAGATGGATCCCTGAGGCTGTGTTCTAAATTGAGTTCTGGAAGGAGATGAATGGGGGAGGTGACATTTATTCAGCCCTTAGGCTGTGTCGCATGCTTTACTCACTCTGCCCACATTTCACTCCTATAATCATCTCCCCAGAAGGCATTGTATCCACATCTCCTACAAAGAACCCTGAGGCTGAGAGGCCACGCCCTTCCCCAGATCAGTAAGTTGCTGTGGCCAGAATCCAAGGTGGGATCTGCCTGGTTCCCTGGCTGATGCATTCCTCTCCCTGTGCCCCCTCCATCTTCTGAAATTCTGAATCCCATCTTCAGTGTCTACCTGGTACTGATCCGGGAGTCGCTGGCCAGCCTGGGCTTCCCCTTTGTGACAATATGTGGGCTACAGCTTGGCCGGGAGGAGACACCCCATTAGTGCTGCGCTGTGCTCATTGCCTCCTCTCTGGTTCCTGATGCGCTTGTCTTTCTGTTTGTCACGTAACTGAAAAGAAGATGGTGCCATTTTGTGTGTCCTTAAACCCGGTGAGTGGCAGTTTTATCTGTTCCAGGGAAGTGA
Organism: Camelus ferus; assembly: GCF_009834535.1. Classification (NCBI taxonomy): domain Eukaryota; kingdom Metazoa; phylum Chordata; class Mammalia; order Artiodactyla; family Camelidae; genus Camelus; species Camelus ferus. The sequence continues at coordinate 48,508,242 of NC_045697.1, read as the reverse complement.
TTGGGTAGAAATGGTATAAACCAAAATGTCTTGTTCTGCAACTTCATGACACTGTCCTTGGTTTGTGGCTTTTAAATAGTCTTCAGGAGACATATGAAGCCAAAAGGAATGAATTTCTGGGAGAACTTCAGAAGAAAGAAGAAGAAATGAGACAGATGTTTGTTATGAGAGTGAAGGAGAAAGAAGCTGAACTGAAAGAGGCGGAGAAAGAGGTGAGCCATCCGTCCTCCGTCCAGGGAGAGAGACAGCCAGGACTCCATGCCATTCTAAATGCTTTCTGCGTGTATTTCGTCCCGGGCGTGGCCTACTAACCTGTAAGAGGAGTAGGTCAGCTAGTCTTGTCCCCATTTTACAGCTGCTAAAACTGAGAGTCATAAAGGTTACGCGATGTATGCAGTCACATACCGAGTTAGCAGCGCAGCCAAGACTGACACTAGACCCTGCATCTCCAGACCTGACCCCGCCTCCTTGTAGCTCTGTGTTCCCTCCATTTACAGGTGCTGAAATGCAAGCTCTGGGATTCTAGGACTATTATTATTGTCTCAGCCTATCAGCCAACTTGGTGAACTAAGCGGCGAGGGCCCTGGGCCACTGTCTGACGGGGCTGGGCTCCGGCTGCCACGTTTGTGCCCACGCGTCCCTTTGGGGCGCACACTCCCTGCTCTGGTGTCCCGCTGACTCCCAGGCCAGGGTAACTGCTTCCTAGAGGCTCACGCGGAAGTCTGCTGTAGCGCTCACGCCACTGAGAGGGCGAGAAGTGTGTTTGCCTTTGATGGTGGATGCTGAGCATCTCAAGTGCTTGACCTGCTGCTTGGTGCACTTCCAAGTGGAATTGTCTCAGTCATTTCATCATCATCCCCTTTCGATTTATCTTTGTAAAGACTCCTGAAACTCAGACGTTATTTAAATAGCTAAGCACTCAACATAGTTTTGCTGCGGAGAGAGGAAAGTTGAGCCTTACTTGCTGTTGGCTTTAAGTACCAAGCAGATGCTGGGTAAAAATCTAGAATTATCTAGTGAGAATGACCTCCCTCCTTCCCTCCCTCCCTCCCTCCCGTCCTTCTTTCCTTCCAGTTTTTGTTTCTGCATTGTGATAATTTTCTAAATTCAATTTGTCTAGGGCCAGAAACTTCACATATTCTTCTTAATTTGAATAGTATGTATGTATGTTGCACATACATGTAAATCTGTAGTCACTGTGTTAAGTCTCTCAGTAAATGTAGATTATATATTTCAAAAAAGGACCAGAAGGAAAGAACTTTTACCACTAGGGTGAGTTTCTTACTAGAAGCAAGGAGAATTTTTATTTTCTTCTTTATGTTTTTTATGATGAATATGTTTCTTCTTCTTCTCCTTTCTTCCTCCTCTTCTTTTTTTTTTTTTTTTAATGGGAGGGGGTAATTAGGTTTATTTACTTTTAGAGGAGGGAGTGGGGATTGAACCCAGGACCTTCTGTATGCTAAGCATGTGCTCTACCACTTGAGCTATACTCTCCCCTGAACATGTATTATCAGAAAAAGTGCACCAGAATTCCCCTAAGTCCTAAGGCATCCAAGTCCCAAAGGAGCACAGGGCTCCGAGGGCTGCTGGTCACCATCTCAGCCTGGCTCAGCGCGGACGGCACCTCACTCGTGTAATTAAACGTGGCGCCGCCCGTGTTCTGGCTCAGAAGAGACCCAGACAGCCTTATACCAGTGAGCGTCCCGTTCCCGCCACCAAGCGTGTCCTCCTCTTCTCCCCAGCTCCACGAGAAGTTCGACCTCCTAAAACGGACACACCAAGAAGAGAAGAAGAAAGTGGAAGACAAGAAGAAGGAGCTGGAGGAGGAGGTGAACAATTTCCAGAAGAAGAAGGCGGCAGCTCAGCTGCTTCAGTCCCAGGCCCAGCAGGCTGGGGCCCAGCAAACCAAGAAAGACAAGGATAAGAAAAAGTAAGCAGGTGTCGCCCCCAGGCAGCGGGGCCTTCTAACAGTTGATTCCTCTTGCATGTCTCTACTTTTCCCATTTACAGACTGGAAACTGGTCTGTTACTAGAAAAATCAAAGCAAGTATTTTCTCTACAGTGCAGGGAAGACGATAAAGGTTTTTAAAATATTTCTAAAGGGTACACAGATGTTAATTGGTAAAACTTGACCACACGACCAAGCAATCAGGACTGCAGGAACCTGTCGTCTCCAGTAGCATCTTCTGCACCAACACTAGGACTCTTGAGAAGACAGCGCATTTCTCTCCACTACTCTCTGGAGACAATCCTCATGGCTCTTGATAAAGAGCACCCTAAAATTATGATTGATAGGATTATTTTTCTAGTCTCTGTCATAAGGCTTGATAAGCCAGTCGTTGGAAGTCTTGTTCTCAGAATGAACAATTCAGATGAAATGCTAGTGGCCACTAGTTTTCCTCTAGATTCAAGATTATGAATTATTTTATTGTGAAAATGAGCTCAAAATGCCCATCTAATTAAGTCACCTCCATGAACTCCCAAGATACACTTACACCCACCCAAAAAACCATTTTAAAATATGGCCTTGATTGAATGTGAAAGGGTCAGATTCTGCTCTTGAGTTGCCACTCCCTATGATACTTCATCAGCAGCAGTCTGAATCCAGTGGGAGACTTGCACCTTCCTGGAAATCTTGTGATTTGAAACTTTACATCAAATCACGTTAAAGGCCAGAAAGGGCCAATAATTTGACGGCAATTATTCTATTGATTTGACAGTAGGCTCAATGGTCAATAAGACACCTTTGAGGAAAACCTTGGTGGTAGCCAGGTGGGGAACCCACAGAGGCCGCCCTCTTGTGTTTAACGTGCAGTCCTCTGAGGGCAGCGAGAAGGCAGCTCAGAGCGTGTTTTAGGATTCTCGCTCTTCATCCTTAGATGCTAAGGTTCTAGGGGAAAGACTGACAACTGAGTAAAACTGTTGGTACTTGAGTAGGCAAAGAATTACATTCTTAAACATATATAGCAGACAGGATTGAGCCTGCACAGTAGTTGAGTCCACTCACGGGGGAGCGAGCATGATGGTGGTGTTCACGTGGTCTCGGTGAACACGCAGGCTCTCGCCCCTGAACCAAAATGCACTGCCACAGTGACACACGGAGCTTGAAATTCTGCTTTACAAACTTTGACTTTCCAAGCCCTGAGACAGCAGAAGCTGGGTGAAGGGTGCAGGGGAGCCAGCAGCTTTCCTAAGCAATAGAAAGTAGGTGGTGGAGGTGAGCTGTGATTTGAATAGGGTTGATCTAGACCCAAGTGATCAAAGGACTCCAGAGGCTGAAAATTTAGTTATACTGGATTAATTCTGAGAGTAGCAGTTGCCTAGATAATCCGGTTCAAGAAAGCACTTTGTAGCTACACATGTTGAGAGAGCGTCGGTCACTCATGGTGATGTTCCCCATGCAGGTTCAGAGATTAGTGACTCTTCCAGTGAAGACAGAATGAAAGCCATTTGGCATCCTACCCTTGTTGATCCAGACTAACCCAAGATAAAAATAGGTGTGTGTGTGTGTGTGTGTGTGTTTGTGTGTGTGTGTGTGTGTGTGTATCTATAGGCATGAATGAAACAGAAAAAGCTGCTGACTCGGTTTAGGAAACCCAAGGTCAAGTTTTTCTTACCCTGAAGCACTAAAGTGCGTAAAGGTACATGTTTTAGAACTAAAAATGTTTATCAAAGACCAGCAATGTTCCAAGGATATTTCATGTATACTGGATGTGCCTTTAAGCAATAAAAATTCCAAGAGCTGAGCAGTATTGTGCCTCCACTACAAAAAAAGTCTATCTAGTAGCAGACTTCCCCGTGTAGGGAGGTTTTTCTTGTCCTTTTGAATGTTTTTGGTTATTTTCTTGCCAACCTCTGGCCTTAGCAATGTACAGTGCTTTTCAAGTTTAAGTGAAGTATGTGTGAATTGTATTTTAGCCTTATTTATACATTCTCAATTTCAATGAATGGAATTAGACTTAATTTGGCGCACAGTAATCACCAGATTTTGGGCCTGATGACAGCAAGTATTTTTTGGCAACTTCTCCGAGGTTCTTAACCTTCAGACTTTCCCATTTGAACAGTGAAAGCAACTGCAACTCTCCTCTTCCTACCAGGGGGGAGTTTTGGTCAGAGAGTACCACAGAAAGACAGTTACCAGGGTACCCAGAGCAGTATTTTGAAAATAAATGGGAGGCCCTTTCCTCCGCCCGCAGCTGGAGGAGATGCTGGGGTGGCCACACCTGCCACTTAGGAGCTGGCTCTGTTTGAGGGAGAAAATTTTTTAAAAGATGTTTATTCCTTCACCTGCTTGTATCCACCTCAGAGCTGAACTGAGTTTTTCTAATAGTTTTAAATTCTGTTTTTTCTATTCTACTGACATGCTCCCTCTGTAACGTAGGTAAGGCTTTGTACTTCTCCTTGACCTCTAGTGGCATGAGAGCATATAACATTTCCTAAGATTACAGACAAGCTAGGGCTAACCCTGGCACTGCCATTAGCTGGACCCCACCTCCTGCCATCTCTGGCCACCAAGTCACTTTCCTTGTTTGCGGCTACACCTCAGTGGTGGGACTGCCCGAGGGTAAGTTGTTCAGTAGACAGTGTTCATCTTTGCTGAAAACGCTGCACAGTGGCCAGCAGGCAAGTTGCATCCATTCCAAAAGAGAGTTTTAAAATCTGTCATTTTAAAACTGTACTTGGCATCTGATAACTATACTTTACACAACCATCCACTCATCTTTTCTTTTTTAAAAAAATATTTTGATTCTTGCTAAGGAATGAAGTTGCATGTTTTGGACTTGCCTAATCTTAGACATGTGGATGTTGGATTTTGCGTTGCTTTATACCTAAGAGGGGGCGTCTCCTGGCATTGCTCTTGCTGTAACCACATAACGATCGTCCTTTTTCCTGCCACCCCAAGTAGATGAGTAGCATGCCCTCCATCCACTCTATTCCAATCCCCAAGTTAATTGTTCAAAGACATTTATTGTGTATTTATTCTCTGACTCCAGCAGCTCAGACATAGAAGATGCAGCTCCTATTCAGTACCAATGTGGTGCCCAAATCTAACCGATAATGGTTTTGTGTTACTTGAGAAGATGAAAATCAAACCACAAATCCTTCCACTGGAATACATAGTGGTTTCAAGAAGTCACCCATGAATTTGCAGTTACATGCAGATGGAAACTAACCATGTGTTCTTTAATTTGGTATTAAAATTTTGCTTTTGCTTGTCATGTAGAATAGCTTACTCGAGTGTTTGGTTTTAATTTCTGTCAATCCCATAATCATTGCATGAGCAGTCACCATCACCGAATGCTGGTGCTGGCGCTCCTAATTTTCCTTCTTTTTAATTTATTATTATTTCTAACTTTTTTGTTTTGTTTTTTAACTTGCAGTGCAAGCTTCACATAAAGCCTGGCAAGCCAAGGATGGTCCGCATTCACCTGCTTTTGCAGTAATATTGTATCTCTGCCATCTGTGTCCTTTTGTTTTGTTTTTATTTTTTATTTTTTTTTACCCTTCCCCAGACACCATATAACTATTAACTCATTGTGCTGAATGTTGTTGGGTTGTGGGAAATGATAGAACAAGGGAACGGCAGCAAAAGCTATGTGCCGCTGACTGGGTTTCTGGAAAGCCGATGGTTTGCCTTGTCTGCCTGTTCAGAGTGGCGGCAGGAAGCACGCCTGTCCTGTTACTCGTGTGTGGCTTTGGACTGAGGGGAGGAGGCTAAATTGCTCCATGTACGTCTGGCAGGAAAAACCTCTCACCACCTCAGCAGCTGAACTATAAACCTGGATAGCCATGACAACCTCTTGCTTTTCTTGATCACTCATCTCCATGATGGCCAAGGCCCTGAACGCCCTCTGTCTCTCCAACATACCTGCCACAAACAAGGTAGCTCTGTCTGCAGGCAGAACGGTGGGTAAGCCTTACCTGACCTTGACCCTTGCGTGGATTTTTTATTACCATGGTAACATTATTTGGCCTGGGTTGTGGGTCTGTTCAGACTGACTGTCTCCTCTTAATGGCTTTAGAAATGTGTCTGAACCCCCGTCTCTCAAATCCTGGCCAAGCTGGTTGTAATAAGGAAACCAGGATGACGTACAGCTTTATTGGGGTGCCCTTGACCCTCTCACAGAGAGCCATCTCCAGGGTCAGATCAGACAACGTGGCTTAGCCAGAGAATATTCCACCAAGGATGATGGCCTTTCCACGACCTACTTATTACTTTACAAAATCCGGTCTTTCATAAACACACCTCAATTTGCTCTCAGTAGGCTGAGGGGGAGGGTCTCATGACTGATTCCAGGGTGACAGTGCTTCTAAGAACATTTTTCAATAATTATGAGGAGAAATTTTCCAGAAATACTTAAAATAGCAAATCTGTGATGAACGGCATCACCTGCAGCACAATTTGAGGGGACCGTGAGGTACAAGTGGAAAGAAACACGTACCCAAAGCCATGAGTCGAGACGGCAGACATCCGACTTCACGTCCAGCCTCCTTGCCTAGTCTCCTTCTGATGTTTGGCAACAAAGAGAGGGAGGAACAGAACCACTGGTCTTTCCAACCCAGTTGTCTCAAAGGAATGGCCTCCCCTTTTCCCTCTCCAGGACCCCCTGCTGTTCATGTCTAAGTCCTGTCGCCCCATCACCGAGGATGGGGACTTAGCCATGTGCCAGGGCACAGACTGCACGCCAAGTTTGTACGGAAAAGGGCATATCTGATCTCTTTTCTGTACTTTTCATTTGTGAGGTTTAACCTGTCATCATCTTGATTTTTTTCCCCTGTAATAATGGGATACTCTCCGTTTTCTCTCTGACTCCGTCGTCTCCTGTTGCGTTCTTGAAAGCAGAACGCTTCTCATGAACCTGGTATTTCACCTCTGCGTTTTCCTTTTGGCCTTCATGAGTCATACGTTAAGCAAGTAGGACAGAATACGCTGTACCTGTGCACACATATGTACACCTTTTTTTTTTTTTTAATTACTAAGTCTCTAGTTGATTCCAGTAAAGATCCCCCTCCTCCACTTCTCTTTATCCTCAACCACACTCTTAGGGAAAGAAGGACTGGTCTTCCATGAACTGATTTAGGCTTAATTAGGCAAAGTCAGAAATCAATTTCATTGAAGCGAAACTAAGCTGTTGCAGAAACCGCAAACCAGAAGCAGCAATAGTGGTGTAAAGACAGACTTAGGAGCTACTGGGGCAATGTTTTTGTTTTTGCTTTTGTTTCTTACTGGTTCCAGTCTGAAGCTAGCTGTGGCGCGGCCAAAGCTGAGATGGCATGCTGGGTCTAACCAGGGGCTGAATTTGCTCAGATGCTGTGCACCAGACCGAAGCTTGAATCCGTGTGCTGTACGCTTGTTCCAACCACTGCTTGCGTGAGCATTTTTGTGTCTTGTCACAGAAAATACACTTCTAAATTCTAAACATGCATCACTTGAAAAATGATCATTTTACACGCATCACTACAGCCTTTTCACAGTGAGCCTCGCCATGAAAGGCATCCAGCTGACTTTTTGATTCCAAGATTGTTGATTGGATTGATTCCTTTTTTCCCCATTAAATTTTTCACAGCAAAATATATCATATGGAGAGTCAGGGAATAAAAGGTCAAAGGAGACAGATAGCAGCTTTTTTTAAAAATTCATTGCTTCTGAACTTTTTCTCCCCCCGCTCCCTGGCCCTGTTTGGTTTGTTATTGCTGCCCTCTCTTTTTCTGTATCTGTGCCTTTTTTCACAGTAGTCCTTGGCTCTGCACGGAATAAATGATACCCTCAAATCTAACTGGATGTGCTTTCGCCTTTGCATGTAAGTACGGTAGTAAGAAACCTTTGAGATCTTTCTGACCTTTTTAAATTAGAGAAACAAATGGGATAGGTGGATTTTTCCCCCAGAGTGGGGAAAGGGAGGTATTGGTTTGAGTAGCCTTTGTTTAAAAAAAAAAAAAACTAAATATATTCAAAACAGCCTACATTTATATCTTTTTCACAAGAAACACGTAGATTCAACTTTTCCTTGATATCAGTATGGAAGTCAGAAATTATTAGTCCCAGTCTGTGTTCTACACAGCATTGTGGGTTCATTGGATACTACAGAGGGTCCTTGGTCTCACTGTGTAAATAAAGCTAGAATAGAATGAGAAAGCTTCCGCTGGGGAAAATCAAGAGGAAAAATTATTTTATGCTAGGTTGCCTTGATGACTGCTTCATTTTTTGGTGATCTTGTTTAATGGTCTTTCCCTGGAGCTAACTACCAGCAATGATCACCTCTTTTTTTTTTTTTTTTGGCCAGACAACACTAGCTGGCCTCTCCCATCTTTTGTTCAACCATAATGACCATCTGTTTGCTTCTTCTGGACTTCAGATGCCCTTAACTGTTGTAAGTGCAGTAGGAGGTGATGGAAGAGCATTTATGAGAATTTACTGGCAGTTGAGAGACTATGTTTTCCTAGCTTAGGCTCTTTTTTAATTAACCAAGGTTTTGTCCTGAAAGGGCACCTCAACCAGGGGAACATTTAACGTAAGGCTGGGCACAGGTTACTTCTTTTCCTTCTCTGCTTTGTGATCTCACCAGCACTAACTCTACTCTTCCTATCTTGTGCACCTCAAATAGACTTGGTTTCCTCACTTTCTTGACATATCCATGAGTGTCTCATATACTAACTGTTGAATCAAGTTTTTCAGCTGTTTCCAGCCCATGTCATACTGTCTCTGTGTGGTCCTACCAAAACTGTCCATTCAGATCCCTTTGCTTTGCCATTTTCAAGTGTCTCAAGCTGTCAGGTCTCAGCTTCCAGAAGTCTTGGTTCCATCGATAGGATACATGTGTGATGACTCTTTAGGGGAAATGATGACCTACAAAGTCTAGATTGTATGTAGGTATGAAGGGAATTTTTTAAATAAATTGAAAATTAAGCTGTGAACAGCATTAGAACGTTTGTCTATTTCTTAATTTTAAAATATCCTGATTTGCCTTAAATTGTAGCTGTAGATCATTGTCATTTTGCTGTTTGAAAATAACCAATGTGTTTTTAAAACTGTTGTGTAATCTACTTTCAGTGTTAATGCAGAATTGTCATATATGTAAACCGCATGTTAGACACTTGTCTTTTTTAAAAAACTAAAATAATTGTACTGTTGTGAAGTATATCATTTTTTTTTCAAGTATGAAAGTAATCACTTAGCAAACGTGCTCAGTAACTTGGTGTCTGTTAAGGTAGGAGAGTGGACAGGTAATCTATGCATATATCACTAGTGCCAAGACATAAAGTAGGGGAAAATATATTTTTACCCAAACATTGTGTGCCCTTTTGTGAGTTCTTTTTAGTCACTGTTTGATATGCAAATGTACACGTGCTTATTATAATGGATAAAATAGGGATGAGAGTCTCGTGCTTTCCTGCCTTGTCTGGACTTCAAACGCTACCATCTGGGCAGCAGCAACTCCAAGATGCTTGCCATGTGGTGTCCTGTACTTCGCACAGAGTCTCTGCCACCTTCTCTACCCCCTTCCCCCCCTCATTCCCATCCCCTTCTGCTCTGATCAGTGTCCCCTGGCGCCCCACTGCCCCCAGGCCCAGCTGAGGCATCCTCTTCTTCCCCAGCCTCTGCTGCCAGCGTTGCTGCTGCTGCTCTCCCCTCAGCCGCACTCGAGGAAGTCATCCCTTTAATTGACACACTGCTGTTCTTCCACAGTTCGTTGTAGAGAAGCTCCTTTTTTTTTTTTTAAGTCTTTTAAGAAACAAATTTGAATCTGAACCTCTCTTTTTTCTCTTCTGTAGCTTCTTCTTTATGTAACCATGCTGTTGACAAGCCCTACTCTCTCCTAATGGACATAGAGCATTAGAAGAGCAGGAGCTGTCTGTTCACACGTGTTGGGGAAGAGTTACCTCATTTCCACCATCGCCTCCTATTCTTTTAAAGTCTGGGTCAAATATTGCACTGCTGTTTGTATTTGTCAATGTCTGTTTACAAACCACTGCCCATAGTGGTTACTAAAGTGACTTTTCACCACCAAAACCAGTAATACCTAATAATACTACTTAAAAGGAAATTGAGTGAAACAGAGAACTTGGGCTAAAACCCGAGGTAGCCATGTGCTGGGATCCTCTTGCTTAGCTGTCATGTTCTTGAAGCTGCTGACCCAAGAACTCACGGACTGAAGACAGCACGTACCCCAATCTGAGGGTCCACAAACTTGATCTCATGTTAACTCCAGACCTCTCTGTCCCATGAGCGACATTCTCAACAGCCCCATCAGGACCCTCAACCATCAATCAGGTCATGAGATCTGGGCAACAGTTCTTCCTTTTGTTAGTTTTATGGGTTGTTTTGAGGTTTGGGATTTTTTCTTTTAAACATTTGATATTGCATGAACAAAGATGGCTGCAATTTTTAAATTTGGAGTGTTCTATTGATACAATGTTTTTATTTTTCAGCTGACCGTCTGCCTCTTGAGAGAGAGAAGTGGGCATCCTTCCTTTAAATTCAGGAACCACTGTTGTTTTATTTGACTCTTTTTCTGTTATCTGCACCCCTTATATAAGTTTTTTTTGGTTTGGGATTCTGTTTTGGAAAAAAAATTTTTTTTCTACGTAGCCAGTTCTGGTTTATGTATTGGTTATTCAAACTTAGTTTTGGTATCAAAATTATGCCAGTTTTAAGCTCAAGGGGAAATTTAAGTGACGTTTAAGTCAGAATTCTGTTCAAGATGCTGTCTCCTCCTCTCTGACACAAAAAAATCCCTGTGTTGTCACTGGGGTTTGACCTACAAGTCTTAATCATGTTTTTAAAATGTGCCAGTGTTGGGTAGATGACTTTTCTGCCTCTGGGACTCAATTTATATTTAAAGGTACCTTAAAACAACTTTCTGGCCCATCCCTGCCTTTTTATTTATTGTGAAGCTCTTCTTTACCTTGTGTCCAGAGTTTTTGTGTCCTGGACCATGGGACACAAATCCCGAGCAAGTACATATCCTGTCCCAAACAGCAGCATTGACAGTGGTTCTGACCCACATTTACCAGTTACTCAGGTGGCTTTCTCCAGTGTCTGCAAAAAAAATCTGCTGGAAATCACTTACAACACCCACATGCAAACACACACTTCTTTCTGCCAGATGAGTCTGATTTCTAATGCTGACCTGTTTGTGATAGGCGAGGTTCAGGTCTAGATGACTTTATTAGCAGTCACCTCTTTGGGGCAGTTTTCATAGTCAAGGGACAATTTTCAGATCTATTTCTATTTTATTAGAGCATGGACGTGCAATTAAGTTACCTTTTAATTTCCTTACTTGTCAATAGTCTTTGCTACTTTCTACCCTTTTTCAGCCCCACAGTAGGTGGATATTGATGGCATGCGTTGCATTTGGAATGTTCCCCTCTATTTAAGAATGGGAACAAGCTTCTGTTGAAAGGTGGAATAATGAAGCAGCAGTCCCTGCCTCTTGAATTATTTGATTCTTGGGAAGAGGTTATATACAGCAATTGGATGAGCATGCTGGCAGGAAGCTTTCTTTACTTAGACACTATAATTAAATACAATAAAGTTAGATTCATCTGAGCCATTAAATAATTAAAATATAGGAATCAAGAGCCATCCCCTCCATACTACACCACAATCTGTAAGGACAGAAATCTGCTAGTGACGTGACCAGTGATTTGGTGGGGTGGATGGCTGGGTACCAACTCCTTAGCTGATGCTACAGCATGACACACTATCAGTTTTGTAAGTTAAACACAAACGTTCTATTGTGTGAAACCACTGCAATTACTAAGTACAGTCATTGGATTTATTTTTAAACTTTTTTTTTTCTTTTAGTATTTTAATATCAACTTTACCCTATCATTTTAAAAACATTCTGCAGATTATAGGCATTTTTTGAGCAGTATTTAAAAATCAAATTAGGCAGTTGTCTTTTTAAAGATACGTGTAGTCTATTGCTGCTATTCCCTTTTTAGTCCTCAGGTTGGAGGAAGTGTAACAGTAATCATCTGAATGGGAGGGGGTGGGGGAACTGGCTATTATGTGTAGGTTGGCTTCTGTTCAGTTATCTAGGGAAAGCGGATCACGGACATCACTGGTCAAGTGCACAGCTATCCTCTGGTGATTTGGCATTTGGCTTCAGGTGGTTCCTTTTCTCAAGTGTTGATAAAACTGGTAGATTCTCAAGTTCTCCTGGCTAACCAACTAAGTGATATGAAACCATCCCAGGGCTAATTGTCAATAGTAAAAATTATTCGTTTATCCCAAGCTAGATTGTTGAAAAGCAAGAATTGAGTCATCTGAACCTATTTCCATGGTAACAGGCTTTTTTTTTCCTTCTTACAGTCTGAAAAAAAAAATCTTACTTGACTTCAGATACAGACTCTGCCTTATTGCTGAAAGTGTAGTCTAGATAGTCTATTTGAAATTGGCACAGCACATGTATAAAGGAGAGATCTGATCTTCTGCATTAGTATGCGCTGAGCTGGGGCAGATAAAATTAGGTCACCTTCCCAATATGCTTGGCCACACTCTTCCCATTAACTGTGCCTAAACTTTCTTCTTAGTTACTGGGGTTAACTTTCTGCCTACCATAGGCCCAACATTCAGGTAAATAGTTCTAGATATCTGAAAAATTAAGTACATAATTTGCTCTGAATTTATTTTAAATGACATTTCTATGCAAAACCTTTTGCTTTGCAGATGACTGTCATCCTTCCACCCTGGGGCCTGACAGTGTTGGCAGTGTGGCTCACTTTGAAGATCCTTGTACTTGAGTCCCTAGTCCTTGTGTCTGATACCATCTGGCTTTCAGATCAGTCCCTAGCAAGCAGCTGGCATCCTCAGAGCTGGTGTAGAGATGGCATGTGTTAATCTGAAAAGACTAATTGTGAGCCTCAGTATGCACTCACCTCCCCTTCCAACCTTTTCTGACAAGTAGCTGTATATAAATGAGATCTTTTGGTTGTTAGCGGAACATCGTGGGAGGTACAAGTGGATTTCACATCTGCCTCAAAGGTTACTTGCAGTGCTATGAGTTGATTGGCATTTCAGTCTACCATGGAAACTTTCTTTCAAAATCATGGCACACAGAACAGAGGCTAAGGTTGGTTCCTGTCAAAAAAACAAAAATGTGTCTAGGGGGGAGGGTGCACAATAACATTCTACAAAGTCTGCTACTATGTCTTTCCTGCACAATGCTTTTAGAACTCTGAAGGGCTGAGTTCTAGCTCTCCTTGCCCCTTATCCCCATCCATCCTTCCATCTTCCCCACCACCCCCCTCCATACTTTTTTATTCTACATACTGCACCAGACCTAATTTAGGTGCTGGGGATGCAGCTGTGCAGAGTTGCACTCATCTCTCTGTATGCCTCATACAGCAAATTTGGGGAGTGAAAGAAAAGGTAAGCCCTTTCCATGCTAAATTGTTGCAGATAGTCTGGAAAGCAAAACCCACCCCCACTAAGTTGCTTTTTAGTGGTTTCTTTAGGTTGTCCTTCCTTCTGGAGTGTCCTCTTGCCTAATAAATTAAGCTGCTTTTGAGAAATGAGAAACCACTGGGCCCATGCTGTTCTAGCGCCCTCCTGTTGTGTAACACAAAATAGGTCAACAATTTTGGAACTTGATTTGCTATGAAGGTTGTACTTTAAGAGTCAAGAGAAAGGGAGAGCTTCAGCCTTAACTTGAAAGCTCCTGGAAACTAAAATACTAAGAGTTGTGTGCTCGTCTCAAATTTCTCCAATAAGATACTCTTGGTTACCTCTTATGACACCTTTTCAATAACCAAGAGATGGCACAGGGAGAGTTACGTCTGTATAACACACAGGTCTTACATCATAAAAACCACTGCAGATAGTCCCTGACTTAAGATGGTTTGACTTAACGATTTTTAAACTTTATGATGGTGTTAAAACGATACATATTCAATAGAAACGGCCGTTCTGAATTTGGATCTTTTCCTGGGCTAATGTGCTATGAATATTCCCATTTCGGTGGGCAGTGGTAGCTCCCAGTCAGCCATGCAACCATGAAAGTAAACAACGGATACTTAGAACCATTGTTTTCACCTCAGTATTCAATAAATTCCGTAAGATAGTTAACACTTTGTTATAGGCTTTAAGATGACTTTGCCCAACACTGGGTTAACTCAAGTGTTCTGAGCATGTTTAAGGTCTATTAGGCTAAGCTATGTTTGGAAGATTTAGGTCCATTAAAAGCATTTTCGACTTAAGGTATTTTCAACTTAATGAGTTTATCAGGATGCAAACTGGTCATAAGTAGAGGAAGGTCTGTAAACTCATCAATATGGTGAGAGAAAGCTTTCATTTTAACTCCTTGATGCAAGCCGTGCTTCCTAAGCCTGTGCTTCATCTTTTCTGCCCTAATGACTGGTCACATCTAACTCAAAATGAAAGCAGCAAGCTTTTGGGACTTGGCCATTTTCAAGTACTCTAATTGTACTTCTAGGTTATTTTACAGGACCAAACAACTTGCAAATATTAGGATTTTTAATTTGTACAAACATTTTTTTGATGTAAGACATATCTAGCCTCTCTGTCCCAAACTACGGCAGATTTTGCTAATTTTCCCAGTCCTGCATGCACAGGCCTCCGCTGCCTTGAGTGATGTGAACTTGTAACTCTAAATGTTGCTGATGTATATTTCTTAGCAACAAGAAGTAACTGCTCAACTGCTCATTCCCAGATAGTAAGCCCAATTTCTCCCAGAAACTTAAAAAGATGCTGTTTTTCTAAAAGCGCCACCTACTGGCCAAAGCACAGAACAACAATGGGCATAGGAGACATTCTGTTACTGCTGTATAAGGGCTAATTTCAACCATTTTGAAGGCTTTAGAAGTAATACTTACATGTTACACAGAACTTCATGATATCTCAAAGCTTTATCCTTGTATTTGATAAGTTAAAAGTTGAGCCTTGTTAAAAATTTTAGCTATGTGGCATCGGACAATTCTCTAATCTGCAACCTGTGAATGTACACCAGGGAAGCCATCTCCCAGGATGATTGTGGGGATGTTTGTCACAGACTCTTCCCTTTCTAGTTGAAAATGTACAAATTACCTAAGGATAAAGATAGCATGCCTCACCATTACGTTACCTGAGCATCAGTGGCTTAATCACATTTTAAGTGAAAGGATATTGTGCTACTTTCGGCAGTAATGCTCAAAAACAACTTACTTTGTTTCAGGAACTCCAGAATGAGTGAATTAAAAATCTTCAAAATCCAGGTATGTAAAGAGAGTAGAGAGGACACACATATGCATTGTTAGAACCAACACAGGAGAAAAGAAATAATGCTTTTTGGCGTACAGACACCCATGTCTTAACACTCTCTCAACAGCAGGAATGTAGGCTCAGGTTCTCATCAGCTTGGCTGAGGGAGGAGCTACGCTACAGCTTTCTTCAGAGCCAAAGGCGTAGTGTCAGAAACATTTCTGACAAATCAGTTACATGTCTTTTTAACTGGCATTTGAGAGCATTCTCCTTTCCCAGCCCTCCTCTCCACCTTAATATAAGACATCGTCTGTAGAAGAAAACATTCAGTTCTTAACAAATAACCAATTTCATACCAATCCTGCAAAGAGAATGGAAGTAAATATTTGGCTGCTACTACTGTGATCTTCAAAAACTGTACCATGCCCTTGAACCTATTCCTATTGAATGGAGGATTAGAGAATAGCTAATTTATGCCCATCGAGTTTATTCTTTGCCTTTGCACAGCTTTCAGGGGATGACAGGTTTTCTAAACACCAAGGGGCATTAGGCAATTGTGATCTATGAACCTCAAGTTTCCAAATCTTGAAAGAGAATAGTTTGTGATCTGATGCCAAGATTTAAGACAAATTATCTTGGGACAGGCTAAATTTTAACAGTAAGAACATTCTTAATGAAAAGTTCCACACTGTTTAAGAATAATTTGCTTTTTTCTGCCTCAAACCATGGGTTCAGGCCTCACGGAGTCCAAGGTAGCTCAGATCTCTGGGCCGGTGGCAGGGAGATATAACTGAGAGGGTGCTCAGGAGGGTCTGGCCTCCAAAGTACTATTATTTAACTGAACTATAGGTTAAACATGCTTTGAAGCATTAGACCTAGCTGCCCAACCATCCCAATTCAGTTTCCCATGAAAACAATGCTATTTTCCAAACTGATCTACCATCAATTTTTCATAAGATTAGAAAACCTCAAGAAATTAAAATTATTTCTAACCTCTGTACAATCTGTAGCAACTGGACTACAAATGAAATAGTCTGACTCTAGACTCAATTTTATCCCTAGCTTTCTACGTAACAATTAAGTGCCATTCATTTTAATGATGAACATTTGTAGTTGTAGACTTGGAGCTTCCACAATTCAGGAGAATTAAGAAACAGAACCACATGAAGATTAGGATAACTGGAATTTTTTTTTATGTTTTAAAAAAAGCTAGCCTCATGCTATCCTCACCGGAAACCAGTTCATTCTTTTATATTCCTTCACATTTCCTGTACTCGGACGTAAGTAAAAGTTTCATCTTTGACTGGATTGTAAGGTCACAAGTAGTAGGTAACCAATCCCACAATAAGAATTTTTCAAATGCTGACCTGAGAATACTCTTGCTTTGCTAAATCAGAACAAAATCAGTGAGCTAAAAATGATAGGTTACCTAGATATGGGACTATGCCTACCACCACAGTTCCTTAAGATGAGAATTTCCTGTTTGGAAGGTCACAGACCACCAGTTAGAAAATAATAAAGGAAAAATTCTTATGTCAAAACCTAAATACAGTCACATTTAAACCCCCGTTTCTTCATGTTTTATTTCTGCAAATATATTAGGATTTTTATCATCTTCCATAGTTGAAATACCAATGTAACCAATCAGGAACTTGTACCTCTTCACAAGCAGAAAAAAGAGATAAAAAGGTTAAGGACAACCTTTATTGCTACCAGAGGCTTTTATCATCAGTACATGGTTCTCACTGCAATACCTTCTTCAGACTGCACAGGGAGCTCAGGATCCGTAAGTCATTAAGAAATACAGGTAGGCTGGGGAGGCAGGGGGATTAACTTTTATCAAGAAAATCCTAATAGCTTAACATAAAACTAGGGCACTGAATTCAGTTATTACATGTTACAGACCCAAATCATAGAGCTGCCCCAACATCTAGACAGTCTCTCCTACTGATTATAAATGAGTGAACTGATCAGTTAGCAAAAAAAAAAAAAAAAAAAAAAAAAAAAATTTTAGTTGTTACAGAACATGTTTCTTTGGTGAGCACCTGGATATATTAACTTTACCAAATTCTTTTATACAAATGTCAAAGATGCTTTCAACAAATCTAAGTGTCCTAATCACATGCCAATTTTAAGCTTCAATTTAAAATAAACAAAAATGAAAATTTTGTTTCCAAACTCTAGAAATTGAAAGGAGACAAACAAATCAACACGGTAATGGGAGTCCTTTTTCTATAACCACCTCTGATTCATGAGGCAATTCTGAAGTACCTTTTCCAGATTAATTTAAATTTGAATCATGGATTAAACATGGCTGTTACACAAATAATTTGTTCACTAAATTGCTAAAAAAAATTTGAGGGTTTCCTTATCAGTGGAAGTCAGGCAAAGACTCAACATGCATAAAATTCATTAAGTATTCAAAGAAGCAAGCAAAAGCAAGACGAAAATTAAATCAGGATTCTGGGACAAGGTTTGCTAGCTAGGAATTTTGGAACTTTTTAAAAAAACACTGAATTTCTGACACAGGGTAATCTACGTTACATTTTAGCAGAGTAAAGGGTGGAACTGACACACTACAAAGAAATTTTTTAGTTAAAAAAATTTTTTTGATCTTGAATTTTACACTGTTTTTGGTCTTTAAGTGCTTAAATAATGTTGAATTATAATTAGCCATACAAATAAACGGGGCTTTTTTCTGGCTCATTTCAAATCAGCCTAATAAGGTATACACCTTTCTATAGCCTCTCCTGGTTTTCCACATTCCCATTCCCAGAGTAGTCTACCTTAGTTTGCACTCGAAGGTAACCCCTGAAGCTACATGACAGAAACAGGCTGCAAAGGTGGACAAGGGGAAGCATGTCCCTCTTGCCTTGATAAATCAGTGCCACACACAGAACCCACATTTTCTGAAGCATTATCTTCATTATAGAGCCGTTTGATCCCATCGTAGAAGTCGTCCACTTCCATTTCCTCTACTTTGCGTTTAGCAGAGGTATGCTTGCACCCATTGGCAGCTGGGAGATGATGGCAGAAGGCTGCTGTACCTCTGACTGGCACTTCTGGTTTGCTGTTGTCCTTGGAGAAATCTGGGCCTGGGGCAGAGGAGGGATGTAATCTGAACACTCCTTTGTCACAGGTCACCAGGGTGTGCTTGAGGGGACGGTAGACATAAACGGAATTTAGAGGCAGGGAAGACTGCAGAGTAGAAAGGTGATGTGCCACAAGCTCCCGACAGTGGATCAACTGGGAGCTATCCATCTGGGCCGGGGGGAAGAAACCACAAAGTTGATCATTAATGTAGGCCTCTATGTCATCCCTGCTGGCCACTTTTTCTCCCTGTGCCCTCTGTCCCCCAAACTTTTTCTCTCCGCACATCTTTCATTGCATACTCATATTCCTCCAGCCTACCCATCATCTTAGAAACTGTGTCCAAATCTGTATTTCAAATATAAATCTCTTTGGAACTTGAATTCTGTATTTCTAATTGTATGCTGCACATCTTCATGAGAGCGGAAATTATTCTTTTGTTCACAGCTATATATCCAACATCTGTTTTTGTTCAGTCTAGAAGGCCTTCCACCCCACCCTCTTTGCCTCTTCCAGTCTCTTTAGTGAAGACCAAGGTACAGATAAACATAAAATCTGTTAAGAATTTAAAGAAGCCACCAGAGACAAGAAAAAGTTTAAATAAGGGATGGGGAAGGCTGTCTGGTTAAGAATTCAGAACAATTTAAGTATTTTGTTTTTAAAATAGTAAATGAGAACATTTGACAAGTTATATATTTGTAGAAAACAGCAGGCTTGACAGCACAAGGAAAAATGTTTTTGTTTAATTTGGGAGTTTCACTAATTCCTTCTTAACCTTCAGGGTAATTCAGGTATCAGTCCTTTCTGAAGCTACCCATGACTCCCCCCACCCCCAAACTCCCTAGAAACCTAAATTCTAGGGTCATCTATTTTTGTATCAACCTGTCATCATACTGACCACACTGTATTAGAATAATCTATTTAACCATTTATGCCTTTCCACTACAGACTCCAAGACCCCAAGAGGTAGGCATTGTATCATAATCCTTTTTATTCTCTAAGTTCTAGCACCGACGACTGTACATGGAAGGCCTTCAAAATCTTACCTGTGGTAAAGAGCCTAATTAGTTTCTCTCTGCCTTACCTTCCCTGCAATTATAGCTCTCAAACTTCCTCTACCAACATGTATTTCTCCCTATTTAAATTTCTCTAGTGGCACCCGAAGTGCCTACCAGAAATAAGTAACCTATTTAGCTTGGTATTAAGAAGGCTCTCCACAATTTGACCCAACTTTCTTTTCCAGCCTGATTTCCTAGCATATCCCAATTTGTGCTCTACATTCCTGCCAAACAGGCCTGCTCTCTACTCTGCACAAATCTTGCCTTTCTTACTTTACCCTTGCACATCCTGTTTCTACCTGTTGAAATTGTATTACCTGTTCCTTCCAGGTCTGGGTAACTGCCACCACCTCCAGGAAGCCTCTCTTGACTATTTAACTATCAGGGATCACTTTCCAGTCTTATGTATTCTATAGGTATTTTGGGACATTTCTTAACCAATTCTAATTTATACCTATAAAACCTAGCACACAGCATGACTGTCTGCAATACCACAGAGAAAACGAAGGAAAATAACATGCTCTGCAAGAACATACATGGTGAAAAAACTACTTTATCTCTAAATATACTCAGTACTTGTAACCCAGGAAAGTATCAGTGGAAAAAGATGAAAGGCTAGTGTTAGTTATCATATAGTCCAAATATGAAAATGTCTGGAACTGGCAGAAACTATACATGAAAATGACCATTTCTAGTATCTTCTATCTTGTTCACTGATTTTTTCCCCTAGTTTGAAAGGCACTAGGTAACACTCTATGGGTAAGATACTATTAATCAGTGTGTATACATACACACACACACACATACACACACACACACACACACACACACACACATACATATATAATTCTTTTCTTCTCATAAAGGAAAGAAGAATTACATAATACTTAAGATGGCCCCCAACTATTAAGCTTCCGACTGTAGGCTAGTGCTTCTCATGTCCCAGAGATGTGGAACAAGCTAAGTCATGCTAAACACAGTGGAACAGAGCACCCTGGAGAGAGATGGGTCCTCAAAGTTCTTTAAGGCAACTGGTACCCTAGTCAAGTATTGGGGCTTCTTCAAAAAGCCAACAAAAGAAGGGTAACAGAAATGAAAGACAGAAATTGAGAAGTGAAAAGAAGGCTACAATGTAAAAACTATTTCTAAAAAGTAAGTAAGTACCTAATTTAATGAACTGTTCTTTAACAAATGAATGATACTCAGTGGCCTAGCAAAGTAAAAGTACCACAAATACTCTAACGTCTTGGTCACTGGGCACAGTACTGTAGCAGAGTCCTGAAAAAAGACATGTATTGCAAGTGAAAGGAAGACTATTTATGTCAATATAATCTTTCTCTGTGAAGGTAATAAGTAAACAGGGAGTTATATTTTAGAGGTGAAAACCGGCAGAAAATGGGGCTAGAAAGACATCGCAGATTATTCAAACCAATCATCTAATGAACTCTACTTCCACCCAAGTTAAGCTCTTTGTCCAAAACAATGCATCAAATAAATTCTTTCTAATCTACTACAACCTAAATTTGTTCTTAAAAAAACAAAAAATGGCCCTCGTTGAGATACAGTGGAGGAAACAAAATAAGCCAAGTATACTGGGATTACTACAACTTTAGACACCAGACAAATCCTCTAATGAAACAATTATAAAAAGATTTAAAATGAACTTGATCTAATTGCAGAGTGTTGAGAACATTTATTGTTATTTTTCATGACTACCTCCCCAAATTCAAATATAGTAACCATTTTAAAGTATCCCTTGCTAGAAAAACAAAAACAAGTATAATTTAGCTTACCAAGGAGTTGAGGTAAATAGTACGGAAAGTTTACAAAGCAAACATCCAAATAGGTTACTGATGGGAAAGGGGATCAGAATAGCACGATGTAATTGGTTCAGATGGACCCATCAGGTTCAGGACAGCATAAAGCATTGAAAATACCTAGTGCAGTAAGTAGACTGACTTTAGGCACCTTCAAGAACTAGAAGACCCCAAAGGGGAGGGCCTGCTTCTTTAACTCTGTACTCTGATGTTAAACTACATCACAGCAGGAAATACCTACTTTGACTAGTGCCTGGCTAGGACTAGGAAGACCATCACACTAATCCAGGTAGAGTTAACATCCAGAGATAATCGAGTGGGCCACATCACTCAGAAAAGAACATGAGTATAGCCATAGAAGAAAAAGAGGGTTAGCCATCCTAACATGGTGACCAATGGGCAGCACAAGAGATGCGGGTGTTGGGGAGGGAAGCAACGGGGGAGTGGGACTAGGAGGGACAGAGGAAGCTTGCCTTTCAAACCAGGGAACACTCACTGTACTCTGAAGTTCAGAGGGAACATAAAGCTGGTGGTAGCTGTCTATGATGGATCATTAGCAGTACCCTCAAACCAGGACCCTAGGAAACAGGTCAGGAGTGATTCTGGCATGATCTCACCAATCTGATGCAAGAATTTCCTATGCTAGAAACAGAAATCCAGGAGAATTAGCTGGTATTACTATCGCTTTGTCACAGGTCTAATTACAAAGATATTAGACCTGGTGTTCCTACCTAAACTCAGGTGAACTTAGCAAAGACAACTGAGTTTTGAAGAATCAGGAGCCACACAGATTTGGGCTATAGGGTTTCAGAGAATTGCTACTACCAAGTCACAAACTGTCTAAAGTTTTGACCTTACTTGTTTTTAACTATCTTCCTCATTATAACCTGACTACTAACTTCATGGAGAGACTCTTTTTTTTTTTAAAGAATCACTGTACGTCCAGTGCCTAGATAAAAGATTTCTCAATAAATGTTTGTGGAATAGAACTATATACCTATACAAGAGAACAGAACAGTGGTTTTCAAACTATGTCCAAACAGCTTATGAAAGGGAAGGAGCCACGTTGAGTAGGACTGCATCTGATAGGCCTCTGTCCCAAACAAACTGATTGCAAAGTAATACTTTACTACTTAGTATTCTGGGATTGTGTACGTACAAGATTTTTGAGGGGACAAGGGAAGGGTTCCAGTTCTAAAGGAACCTCTGAAAACCACTGGGCTAGAATCTTTAAGGTTTGTGTCATATGGAAAAAGCACTGGGTTGTTTTTTGTTTTTTTTTTAAGTCTTCTTTACTATTAAGTTCTGTGTGTCTCTGAGAAAAGTCCCAAGTTTCCTGGACTGAAGCTATAATAAAGGAGATGAATAATGTGATTTTTAAGATTCCTTCAAATTCCAAGTTTATAATACTCCTTCAGTAAAGGGAGAAACAAGTTTCAGTGAACATTTTCCTCTAGCACGAGAAGACTTATGAAGAATAAGCAGATTCTCCAGTGTCAAAGCTGCAGAATATAATGCTATTTATAAAATTCTTATTATTTATGCATCAAAGTCTGTCCTTTCTCTGTGATAGCAACCTTTCATATAGCAAATTTTCTCTGTAGTAGCTTGGAAATAGGCACAGACGCCAAGTCAGGGAGGCATTTAGAGATATGTCATTTGTTCCAATAAAAAATGAAAAATATAAGAGGCAGAGGTTGTATTAATGCCCCTTCCCTCATTTCCATAGTCTAATGTAAATGATTAATATTCACTTCATCCTCCAACGTTCTAGGTAGGCAAAGAAAATTTTCTGTGCCAAGCTTATGTGGTGCTTTATGTTAGCTTCTAAAAATTCTCACTAAGTAGAAACTCTCTCTCTCCTAGGACTTACTTTCATTATAGTATTTATTTCAATGGAAAGAAACACTTCTTAATTATTTTAATCTAAGATATGCTATTAAAAGAACGTATCTCCCTTGTAGAGGAGAATCAGCCTGTATTAACCAACATCATGTGTCCCAGGGATGCAGACAAGCTAAGCCATGTTAAGAACAGTGGAGCAAAACACATATGAGGGATGGGGCTCTAGTTGATATACTGTTCTGACCATCATCATTCTTTTATGAAAAGCCTCTCAGTCCCCCTCTGCTCACAAACCAGGGCCTGAAATTTTCAGAGCTGAGGTTGCACTGAAGTATACCTTTAATATCTACTAACTTTTATAGCTCACATCTATAAGATCATCAATTATAACTATCTTACAAAACACTAAATTCAAGTATTATTCTCCTGTTTTTCTTTTAAGTTTTACTAGCTCAACAACACTAGCTCTTAGCCAAAATTAGTTCTTTTTATGTTACAAAATGTTTTTCAGCTCAGAATTTAAGTCTCTTAATAACATTCAATAAAAGAAACCGAGTAACTGCCAAATGAGAATAAGTAGGGACCTATAAAGGGAAAAGTATGTTCATAAGTCTTTTATGGACTCAGTTGGCAGGGAAGGTATGGTTTGCAGCAGACCTAAACTTCTAAGTTCTATTTGGTGACATGAATAGAACCAATGAGGATTCTCTCAAAGTAGTGCTAACATACAGCACCATTACTAACTTCTCACTTGAATGAGAATTTTCTCCACTAAATGCTTAAATTTTATACAGATGGTTGATAAAAATTTAACTGACCTATAAGACTTTATATCAATTTGCAGATATGTTATGAACCAATCTTATGCAAGAATGGAAACCACCAGGACTTCAGAAAGTCCTGAAACTTCAGAAAAACAGTTTCTATATGCTAAATACTTCCCTCTCTAGCCAACAATAAAATACTTGTTTGTCTAAAAAGCAACTTCTTGCAATTTATGTTTTTGATGTATCTTTTACAAAATGAGTAAAGTATAGAAGTACTATAGTGAAATCTAAAAATACAGCTAGGAAGGTTCTTCATACAAAATGAATGGAGAATATATTATCCAGAGTCTTATTAATTTTTCAAGACTAAGATTTTTAAGTAATCTAGAAGAGGTGAAAAGAATGAAGAGTATTTTCTTAGTATTTTATCTAAGCTTTTAAAAGAAAAAAAGGCATTTATCCCATAAATTTAAAGTGTGTATTATACTCTTATCTACTCTTACAAATGGGCTGCCATTAAAAGATTAAAATGTCTCTTACTTTTATAACCATCTGTTTATCCTATGTATCCCAGTAAGATAAAAAACTAGAAATGAACACTATTTAATTAGACTGACACCTACCTGTGCTTTCTGAAGCAGTTCAATTGTAAGAGGAAGCCAATCAGGAATGAGTTTCTCCATTTCCAAACTAATCATGGCCAGAGCAAGCATGGATCCTTTGAATTGCAGAAGTTGGTTGCAGGCCATACAGTGAAGTAGTTGCTTGGTAAGGACAGCCAAATGTTGAGATGGGCTCAGTTTGGGCAGACTAAAAAGTAACTGAGGCCTAGTTGACACTGCAATGGCATGGAACTAAAAAAATTAAAAATTAAAAAATTTTAAAAATCACAAGAGCATCATTCTAGTTTTACTTAAATGTCTAGGTAAGCTATGTACAGAAACTGATGTAACCTCCTAAAGTACTACTCAATTACTATTTGCAATTTTTGCTTCAGTGATTTGACATATATCATAGTTTCTAGTTTTTCCTTGGCTAAGTACAATAATTTTCTTTTCCTTAAAAATCAGAATACATGAGTGGGCAATCTACTTTTCAAGTTACTGAAATAGGACTACATAGTCAAATAGGAAATTAAAAGACTTCAGGTATATTTACAATGTGAAGAAAATCCAATGGTGTGGCTGTATGAAGATCCCAATTCAACTTATCCAGAATAATTCTCTCCATCCTCAGAATTTCGGATGAAGAACATCCACAGAAACTATCTCTTGCCAACACCTTCAGTCCTGGAATTCTCTATCCAAAGAAAAGGGGAATAAGGCAGGGAGAATAGGACAGAAAAAAATAAACTCATTTTTTCAGTTTTTGTTTTGGTAAACAGAAAGCAAGTTAATAAATGGACAAAAATTTCAAAAGAGACACGACTAATCTTTAATGCAAAATATTTACCTCGTCCTCCTCAACAGTCTTGGCAGCTAGGAAAAAACAGCTGATTGCAATACAACTCAAGTATTTTGGGTGGGCCTAAAATGGGGAACAGGGAAAAAGCAACTTCAGTGATTCTGCAAAAAGATAAGACAGTTTATTTTTTTTAAACTAGATATGCAGATGAGAGAAGTATGCACACAATTGTATGGAATTCAATTAATCTGATTCCTACTCAATGCTTTCTAAGATCAAAGCCAACGTTTAACTTCACAACCCTAGCCATATTATACTCTATGCAAACTAAGACTATTTCATTGCTGGAAGTTCAACAGCAGAGGAGCTTGATTTTAGAAGAACTCTTTAATTTAATAAAATTCCCCAAATTAAAAATGTATTTATATGTGTATTTTTTAAGCTAGTTTTATTCTCTTTATCTGCCGTATCAGTACAATTAATAAATGGCATTAGAGGAATTAAAAAGACAGGACTATAACAAGAGGGCTATTAATATATTCCAAATGCTTTAAAAAATTACAGGATGCTAGCAGATGAAATATTCTAATTAATTGTTTACCCCAAAAATTATATATTCAAGTTCCATGACAAGAATGAAAGGCTCCTAAATACACCTAGAATCAATTTATGGGTGAAAAAACCTCCTTCCTTGGGTTTGACACCCATGTGCGACTTTAATTTGCCTATTTTCCTTATCTATAATAAAGTAGGTCCACTTTCTACCTTATTGGTAGAATAAAGGTTTGGAACCTAGAATCAGAATACAGTTTTAAATAATTAAAACAATTTAGTCCAATTATATTGAATGATACAGAGGTAAAGCTGTTTCAACATTTATTTTATACTTAAATATTGTATTTCTGTGAAATTGGGGAAGGCTTCTGATGACCAGAGTACAGCCTTGATTAATTATTTAATAAACATGCCAACCAATAACGACTGCCTTAGTATAGCTGGCATACTATCTAGGTATCTTTCAATTGCCTGCCTGTATGAGAAATAAAAGCTAGTTCAATACTATCAATATTTTAAAATAATCATTAATATTAATCAGAATATTGTGGTTTAGAAAGCACTCCCATAAGTACCACGTGTTATATCTTCTTTTATAGGTGAGAAAACAGAAGTGAAGTCAGATCCTGTTGTTAAGACAGTTTTCCAGGCTCCCTTATTTCCCTGTGTATACAACATATCAAAACCATATCCCTGAGGTAATCAGAGTCCATTACAAAGAAAGAAGTCCAACAGTTAACAACTTTGGGTAGGCAATACAGCCCCTAAATCAAGGACACCAATACTAAATTTAGTGCTAAAAAGACTCCCAACAGCAAATATGTCTGTTTTAAACAAACAGTAGTTCTCAATCCCATATGTACATCAGAATCATCTATGTAGTTTTTGTTTCTTTAAATACAGATATCCAGATCTCACCTGGATTCAGATCCAGGAGGTCTGGGATAGGGCTCAGGGTCTACACTTTTAAAGAATTTCATAGCACCTTCTTCCGCACAGCTGGGATTGAGGCTCCACTCACTGTGCAGCACTTCTATGGTCTGCTTTAAGCACCTTTAAACTATGAATACATTTTAGATGAATTGTTTCAATGTAGATTAACCATCTCTAAGTAAGAGTATCTGATGCTAGTAACTAACAGAAGGCCCATTAAGTAAGAAATACGAAAAAAAATGAGATTTCACTTGGCAAAATTCTCTAATTGTTCCAGAAACTTCCACAAATCTGTTTAAAATGCTTAATAATGCCAGTAAAAATCTTTTCTATGATAAAAGCTACAAGTCCATCAAAATTTTTAAAGAATATAAAACTCAAGAAAGGACACTAACTTTAAATGCATCTTCTGTGAAAGGGAGTCTAGATATAGTAGGGGAATGGGGAGAAGGGAGGGAGGACTTGATGCAGAGATAAATATAGGCATCTCAGATAACCCAGACTTCAGGCAATTAATATCATTATAAAATTAGTATCATTATAATTAAAGTTTCAAGTCCCTCAAGAGTAGAAGTTTGAAACAAAAAGGTAACTGAGTGGCCAGCCAAAGTCCTCCACTCCATAATTCTATGGCTTCTATTTTTTTAGACCTAATAACAAAGAATACAGTACACTCAGCACTGAACTCATAGTTCCTGCAGCTTACATATTCCTAGGCATACAAATGACAACTGAATTGCTTTTCTACCTTTTCATGCCTTGCCATTAAATAAATTCTGACTTCCTGCTTTAAATCTGTTGAAGGCCTACTATGACAGATTTCGCATAATATAACCAATGATATATACCAACAGGGACAACATAAAATTTATTCGTAATGCTGCCATTTAACAAAAATATACCAGTTATTTATAACAGTTCAATTCATCCTGTGCTCCAAATGTATGCCTCTACAAAGAATTTATATATTAAGAAAGCTACACAAAAGGGATTCAAAAAATAAGTAGTGACAGAGAAAAATATGCAATAGGCTTATACTTTTCTAATCTGATTCACTATTCACAACTAGTATCCAATGTGTTAAAAAGATGACAACTCTTTCATTTAAAAAAAAAAAGACTGAACATTCTGCCAATGCTACAGGGTTTGTATTAAAATCAAGAGATCAAAAATTTCATAGGTTAAGTTATAAATACTTGTAGCCAAAAGAAAATTACAGAATATAATTAGATACATTTCAAAAACTTAAAGCAGAAGCAGAAGACATGTCTTCTTATAAGTATATACATATATATTTAAGTATAGATATATTATAAGTATATATACACTTGTAAGTATATCATCTCCAGGAAGGTTTTCCACTCCCTTCCACTTTGTAGAATGTTTTACTAATAGCCTCTGGTGTAACATATAAGTCCTCAAACAAGAAGTTGTATGTAATTGTATTCTACAATATTTACCTTTACAGTAGCTAAGAACCTGTCCAAAAGACTACTAGCCAGTGCAAATGTTTCTGGGTAAAGATTGAATTGGTACTTGAGTTTGGCCAGCCACTGAATCACTTCATCTCTCTGGGATGGAGAAACATTCTATAAGGAAACAAAAAACAAAAATAAAAGAGAACAAGTAAACAAGGATATGAGAGAACAAATATCATCAAGGATATGTTTCCAATTCTTGCTTATAAAAGGTTAGCAAATGCTATGGAATATGTATTTATATGTTAAAAAAATGTTTTTAAGTTTACTCAAAATCTATCAAACTTGAGATAAATGAAGATAAAATTTTATGAACTAGTTACAGCATTTAATATCAACATCCAATATGTCATCTCACCATGTATCTATACTTTATTTAAACTGGGGTTTTCAGGGAATAATATTTATTTATTTATTTATTTATTTATTTATTTATTTATTTATTTATTTATTTATTTATTTAGGTAGGTAGGTAGGTAGGTAGGTAGGTAGGTAGGTAGGTAGGTGGAGGTAGGGGGAGTAAATCAGATTTATTTATTTATTAATTCTTAGAGGAGGTACTGGGGACTGGACCCAGGACCTCATGCATCCTAAGCATGTGCTCTACCACTTGAGCTATACCCTCCCCCTTTAAAGTTTAGCTAACACTATTATCAACTATAGTAATTTTGGAATTAAGTTTCCCCAATTCTTGAGAATAAGAAAATATAGTGAACTTTTTTCTAAGGCAGCAAACAGCCATTAAACTATCTTTAGAAATACAAACAGGCTATGGTAACAAAATGCTAGCCTATTAAAAACAAAACTAAAGTCAACAGGAATGAATGAAAGATACCAGGGAAAATGGACAAATTACATATTTAAAAATGATGAAAGAATACTGAAGGGGAAATTAACCTGAACTAACTTACCACTGGAGAGATTACTACACAAACACTGAACATTATTGGTGTTTTAATCTTCCTATATATTATTTTTAACTACTGAGTATAGGCTTAATTTTCAAAAGATACACACTTCAAAGCAATAATGAATGATTTAGATACCTTTACTCCTGAGTTTTGCAGGTACCATAAAAAAACAAAACAAAACCAACCTAGTAATATTTAATCTACCACTAATATACAAAACAGATCCATGTAAGTACTCTTCTGCCAGGTAAAGACAACAAGTACAGAAATGACTCTATGATTAGTGGAAAAGACTATTTTCAATATGAGGGTTCCAGACAAGTAAAGGCTTAATCTATGTACTGCAGACTTTATCATCATAACCATTTTTGATGGAAATCTCTTAAAAATATATTACTTATCTCATTTCTCAGAAAGTATAGAGATCACAGCTTAAACCTCTTCCCTGATCACTCAGGGTCAACTTTATGAAATTAATTTCTATATCACAGAGAGATGCAGTAAGAACTATTAAACCATGAAGGGTTGTACATCTTTGGCAATACATTGCCTTAAACAGGTATTTCAGTTGGAATTTCTTCTCTCCTTCGTCTTGGCTTCCTTTAGTGTTGTGAGAAATACATGACTTGGTGCTCATTATTACCTCTGCCATTGCATTGACTAGTTTCCCTTATTTTATTCCAGCTTCTCTTTCTTTCAATTTTCAGCTTTGGCACAGGAAAGTAAAGTGTTTCTCTGTGTTGGTCAAATCAACTAATCACACATCTAATTTTTACATTTAACTCTAAACTCAGTTATAACTGGTATTTTAGAAGGTTAAGTGCCATATATTCACCTGCTGGTGAATTCCTTTCTTAAAAAAAAAAAAAAGATTGACCCTAGAATACCGCATAAGAAATACTGACAAGAAAATTAGATAAAGATGGTTTATAACCTCTTATATTTACATATTACCACCAAGCTGGTGTTAAGACTATGAACAGTAATGTGAAAAATCTGACAATCAAGACATTTAATTCAATTCATATTAATAAATATTAAGTGTTGAACATATGATAGGTCATGGGAATGCAATGATGAATGAAACACTCCCTGTTTAAACTTCAAAACTTAAAAGTCTCATGGTGAGGCAAATAATAAGAAAATGTCAATAAAATATGGTAAGCATTAAAATAGAGTTATGCACAGGGCACTAGGGGAGCACACAGGAAGGGTACCTGGCCCAGTGCGGGAGGAGAGTAAAACGTTCTTAGAGGAGACAGCAAGTAACTTGTATCTTAAGAGTTAAAAAGTGAGGGAAGGGGGTGATCATTTGTAAGACAAGGAAAAGAAACAAGTATTTAAAGCCTGTGAACTTTACTCTGAAGGATAAGAATGATGTCAACCTGGAGGCAGGAACTTGTTAAGCTCCTCAGACTTGCAAATAAAAATCCAAGTGGATGGAAAAGACTGCTAGAAACAGATGCTCTGGAGAATCAGTGATACAATTCAATGAATCAAAAAGAAACAAAATAGTTCATGGGACTGAAGCTAAGGGCTCGACAGGTTTTGAGTGTATAGATTAGGAGCAGAATGTATGTCTTGCAGAGACTATTAACCAACTTGACAGAGGAAACTAGTGTTAAGCTATTAAAGCCAGGAGTTAAGATTCTCTCTTTCACAAAAGCAGTCTGCAAAAGCGGGCAAAATACTACCTGAAGTTATGGCTTCTCCAGAGGTGAGAGGAAGCAGAAACAGCCCTATAGCTAGACCCTGGGTCAAAAAGCTCTTAACATGGTCACTGGTTCTACAGTATTCTATTTTCCACAGAGCCCTGAGGTGCTCTTTAAGAGCTGGACTAGGGGCCACTAAAGGTCCCTGGGGACCAAAAGTGAAGGCAGTCACAAAACTTTTAGATGGAAGTTAAGCATTCAAGAGAAACTAAATTTCTACCAAGATGAGCTTCTATCTAAAAATGCCAAAACAAATTTAAAAAGTAATGTTAAGGCAGCCATCCAAACAATTCAATGACAAGGAAATAAAATTCACAGAGAGAGAGGCAGACAGTGATACCACCTGAGGAAACTGGGGAGGCTTTTAGGGAGGTGGAAGAACAATGATCTAGAACAGCAATGAGGAATAAGAACACTGTTTATTCTCCGTTCAGGTCAGAGATATAGGAGAAAAAAATACCCTTAGATGATAGATTACATAAAGTGACTATTTGGTGTTTGACATTAAACAAATAGCCAACATGTAACTGTAAGAAGTCCCACAAAAGATGGACATAATGTGCTATAAGTATAGGTATAACACAAGGGAACAGTTATACAGAGATTTCCATATCATAGTTATAACTAAATGACACAACTTATGTAAAGCACACAGAATGTGAAAGCACTTAAATATTAGTTTTGTCCTTTCTCACCTTTAAATATACTTGATGCTTTAAGATGCCAGAAAAAACAAATTTACAAAATATTACATATATAAATAATTCTTTTAAACCGATTATAATACAATTAGATATGAAAGAGATCATGACAGTATCTTTGACTTTAACATACCTTATATTAAAAAATTTCAGAACAGGGCCAAGAAAACATTCTTGCATGGCTAGTACTATCATCACTAGCCAAAACTAACAATAACCAAAAAACCCCACAAAAAAATTACAGTTTGACTCACTCTTAAGTGATACTGATTCTAAGATCTCTTTTTTCAAGTCAGTTAAAACATGTACTCAACAGTGATATCATCAGAATAGCTTTAAAAAATAAAGCTCCATGCCTAAGTAATCCCATTTGAGGGAGGAAAGGAGGGAGGAAAGCAGGCAGGCAGTACCCCAGATAGTATTTCCTGATCAAGGGATCTGTTTTCTCTTATGTGGATTGCTCAAACAGCATTAAAAGAGTTCAGTAAATTGGTTGAATGACTAATCCCAAAGAGAATTTATAATGGTTTGATTCAACATGGCAAAACACAGGGCTTTATATTCCACATGCTGCTATTCTAATCATTAAACACAAATCCTCCCCAGCTTTAAACTCTGTAAGGTTTACCATTACCTAAATATTAAGCATAATCCCTCAGGCATGGCATACAAATCCCTCTATGACCTGCCTCTCCAGCCTCACTCACCTTCCATCACTTCCTGCTTAAAATTCATACTATAAGAGGGAGTACTTGTATTTATGGCTTTTCCTTGTTCCTGCCATGCTATTTCACATCACTGCTCCTTTGCTAATACTGTTCCCTCTGGTTGGAACATACTCCTCTCTCTTTTACCTCTTATTTACCCTTTAAGAGCTATTTCAATGGTCACTCCCCACTAGACACTTTTCCTGGTAATTCAAGTTGGGCTAAGTACCTTCCTGTGCTCCCACAGCATCTCTTGTCACTCTTCAAAAAATTACCTTTCTGCTTTTGGCTATGACTGAGTAGGTAGCAGCAAACCTACACTCTAGCTGAGAACAACTAGAAAAGCTATTAACAACAGAAAGGTATCAGAACTTCTAAGACAACTGGGCCTTGAGGAGCCAAGATTCCAGAGAGCAGGTAGTAATAGTAAGAGATGAGTCAACATTCTGCATTAACTATCCTTTTCGGGCATTTGCCCATCCTGTGAGTATGGCAAGAGGCAGAAAGTATGAGCAAAGAAACCAACAGAGCTTTTGGGAGTCTTACAAGGCAAGAGACAAAATTTGGAAACTTGAGGAACCAAGAACCTAGTAGAAGAGGGTCCGAGATGTGAATGTGACAGCTGATTTTCCCCTTATTTTCTAAATCAGATTCTGAAGTTAGGAAGGACAAAGCTCTAAGAGGCTAAGCAGAAAGCCTCTGAAAAGCAAGAGTAAGTTCAGGGGAGAGTTTAGCACTCTTCAGGAAAAAGGGGGACTGCTAAACAGTCACCCATAAACATAGACACAAAAATCCTAACCAAAATGTTAACAAAATCCAATTACGTATAAAAATTCAACACCTGTTCATGAAAAATCTCTTAGCAAACTAAGGCAGAAGAAATGAGTTTCTTAGTCTGGTTATGACTAAGACATACATAGCAAACATCACAGTCAATGGTGAAAGACTGAAAGATTTCTCCTCACAGAGATTCCAGCAGGGTTCTGGAGACCCTAGCTAATTCTGCAAAACAAGAAAAATGAAAGTGTAAGAACTAGAAAGAACGAAATGAAACCATTATTATTCACATTTGACATGACTGTATATAATATACAGAAAATCTTCCAAAAGACTAAACTATTAGTAAGTTAATTTAGTATGGTCTATATAAAAATCTACTTTACTTCTATAGACCAACATACAGAAGGCAAGTATATAAAAAAATTAAATTAAAATGTTACCATTTGTAATAGCCTCAATAAGACTCAAATACCACCCAGAAATAAACCTAAATTACCAAATACTATTAAAAGAAACTGAAGACCACCTTTAAAGAAAAATGGAGAAATAGTCATGTTCATGGATTGGAAGACTCATAAATACGTCGATTCTCTCCCCAAATCAATCTATACATTCAATAAGCCAAAACCCCCATAATTTTTTTTGAGCATTGACAAGTATATCTAAAAATACATATGCAAGAGCAAAGAGCTAAGAATAGCCAAGACAATCTTAAAAAAAAAAAAAAAAAGAACAAAGTTTATGACACCAAAGAGTTACTACAACGCTATAATAACTGAGGCAGTGAGGTATACAGAGAGGCAAACAGACCAATGATGAGAAAAGAGGCAAGAAACTGACCCACAAATGTATCTACTCATATACAGCACTCACTTAATTTAAAACAAAAGTACATCACAGGGCAGTAGCAGAAAATGTCTTTTTTTTTTTAATAAATGGTACTGGTTTCCTATATAGAGAAAAATTATTCTTGACTCCTACAATTCATACCATACCAAAATGGAAAAAAAATCCTATCTTCATTACCCTGGTTTAGGCAAACATTTCTTTAAAGGATTAAGCAAAAAGGAAAAGAATTTTGATAATTAGATCATTAAAAATTAAGAACTTCTATTCATCAAAAGTCAACAAGCAAACAGAGCTGAAAATATGTAACACAGAGCCTGAAAAAGAAAGAACTCCTAAGGAAACAACTTAGCAACTCAATAGAAACCCAGGTGAAAGATTTTAACAGATATGTCACCAAAAGAGAATATCTAATAGCCAATAAGCACATGACAAACTGTTGAATTTCATTAGTTATCAAGGAAATGCAAATTAAAACCCAATGTGTTGTGATACTGTAACACACTCACCAGAATAACTAAAATGAAAAAGACAGACAATACCAAGCGCTGACGAGGATGTACAGCAACTTGAGACTTTCATACTCTGATGTAAGGGGTTAAAAAAAAATGCGCTATAAAAGAGGAATAACTTTGGTAAGTAATACAATTGGTGTTATTTGCTAAACCTGAGTATAAACATAGTCTAGTTCTAGCAATTCCACCCCTAGGAACATACCCAACAGAAATGTACACATATGTCACCAAAGACATACACAAGAAAATGACTCTAATGACCATCAATAGCAGAATGGATAAATAAAATCCTTTGATGGAATAATACGTGGCAGTGAGAATAAATTAATTATGACTACATGACATAATATGGATGAATCTTACACTAAAAAAAAAAAAAAAGAAAAAAAAAAGGCTGAGCAAAAGAGGCCAGTACATACTTTAAACACACACACACACACACACACACACAAAATTCAAAACCAGGAAAAACTTATCTGTGATATTAGGATAATGGTTTCTTTGTGGGGAGGAGATAGATGGTAGTAACTCTAAGAGGACACAAGAAAGGCTTCTGAAGGTGTTGGTAATGTGGTGGTTACACAAGTGTTATTTTGTGAAAATTTACGGTTGTACACTTATGAACAGTATACACTTTAAGAAACTGTTTACTTATGGAAAAGAAAAAAACAAACAGGGGGGAGGAATAGATTTATTTATTTATTTATCAAATCCACAGATGGTATAAAAATGACAGGAAGTCAATATATTAGATAACAATCATGATATTAAAGATAGAAAAATGGGCCAGTGTCAACAATTCTAAACTTAGTAAGGATAAATAAGAAACAGTGCACCTAAGTTAAAAATTTTGTAAGTACATCTAGGATAAGGGAAACTCCTGCTTAAAAGTAGAGAGACAAAACAACAAGGTTTTAAAAGCAAGTTTAGATTAAGCCAACAACATGACATTGCTGCCAAAACAAAAATTTTTTTAAATGTAGGGCTATATTAATGAAATTATCAAGCCAAGATAAAGTGAGGTGATAGTCCTATTTTATTAGCTCATTAATTACCACAACTCAAATATCACAATTTAAGAAACAGTTTTAAAAAAAGAGTGTATATAGAGAAAGAAAAACTGGGATGGTAAAAGGGGAAATCCTGTCAAATGAAAAATGGTTGAAGAATACGAGATACTCAATCAGGAGAAGAGATGACTTTGTGGGCTTAACACCTGTCTTTAGGTAAAGGACTGTCATTTAAAATATGAAATGAATTTATTCTGTATTGCTCCAGTGGACAGAACTAGAAACACTAAGTGGCCACTAGAAAGAAGCAGTTTTCAGGTTCAATTTAGGAGAAATTTCTCAATAATTCACCAAGCCTTTCCACAGTGGAACGGACAAAGTATCCAAAGCAGAGGGTCACTTATCAGAGATGTTAGGAGAACTTTTTTTTTTTTAACTGTGTGGTTAGACTAAATCATTGCTTCCCAAACCAAACACTTATTAATAAAACTACAAAGCTTTTTAAAATACGAATTTCCAAATTTGCCACAAGCCCAGTAGGTCTGGGTGGGGCCTGGAATCTATAAGACACCTCCTGAGTGATTCTGATACACTTAGTAGCCCAGAGGTTCAAGATCCTGTATTTGCATATCACATAATCAAATGGCCTTTAACGTTCCTTAGTTTCAAAATTCTAATGAAAATCATCTCTATATAAACAGTTTTATCTTGGTATATCAAAATAAATTGAGAATACCTGAAAGTACATGTCACTTTAACCATTCTTCAATTTTTCCCCCAAATTCATAACAAAATCACCATGTACTCGGAAGTACTACTATTACATAAAAGAACTTCTCTAACCTGGACGAATTACAAAGAAATAATTATCATCGCTCATTTAACAAGTGTTTACTGTGAGCCTATTATTACATGCCAGGAAACAAAAGTGACAGAACTCTACCCCAACAGAACTCAGTCAAACCATCAAGAAATTATAATATTGTGTGCTATCATATGGGAAGTACAGAGTGCTGTGAGAGCATAAAGAAAGGGAGTGATAAGTGTATAATATTCTTGACCTAAACTGCAAGATAGGAGATGCAATTTACAAGAGAACTGAGAAAGACATTGAGGTAGGATTTAGGTGAAGAGAGAAACAGGAAAGAAGAAAAAAACTGGAGGGAAAAAAGGTTAAAAATACTTTATTTTTCCATTTTACCAGCACAGAAAAAAAAAAAATTAGAGAAGTTGGAAAAGATAGATATATACTTTAGAGATAAGACTATTTTTCTCTTCTGCAAAAAGGAGTCAAGGAGGGAAATCATAGTTAGAAGCAACAGCAGAAAGGGAAGTAGAAAAGCCAGTCCATAAGAGCTGCAGAAGAAAACAGAAGAATTAGAACTCGGACAACTGTTTCCTTGAAGGTTATTCTGTGTCAAGTGGCTCAAGCCCCTATAGCTCTTTACTGCCATCTCTATCTTACCTTCTATCACCAGACCAAGCCCACACACATTTTATAAGAAATAAGTATGCTTTTATTTGGCATTACCAAAGGCAAAACCTTAAATAGATCGCTCTTAGAAGTTCTGATACTCATGTGTAATACCAGAGAACAGAACAGTAATATCTATTAAAACACCCATTAAAATGAGCCAGATTCAGTGATAATAGAGCAATATGATATAATCTGGGTAGAGTATCACCTGCGAAGACCATGTTGTAAAAATCTATCATTGTTGGTTTCATGCTGACAGGAGGAGATAGCAGAAGAAAAAAGAAATAGTTCTAAAGGCAACTCTAAGAAAGCTTTGGGGCTTACTAGAATGTCAGAACATGGGGCAAAAACTTCTGTTTTTCTCACTGTTATATCCCCAATGCCTAGAATAGTTCTCCGAATACAACAGATATTTAATGTTAACATTTACTGAATGACTGAATCCCCAAGTTATCTAAAAATCACACAAGTATACAAAAATAAAAAATGAAAAAACAAAGTAAAATGGGAAGAGAATGGCCCCAGGTTCAAAATTATAACACTACTACTTATTAGCTGAAGTCTGGAGCAAACTGGGACTACTGCCTACGTCAAAAGATTAAATGATATATTAAATATGATGGCATGCAAATGCTCCTAGTAAAAAAAGGCAATCATTTAGGTTACCTAATCTTCTACTCACTAAAAGACAAATAATAGTAAATACAAAACATAATGCTTCAGCTTGTGGGAAGAATGACAGAAGTAGGCTGGAATTAGAAAAAGCATATAGATTTCAATAACCTATGAACAAAGGTTAACCAAAACTAACACAGGAGGAACTTAGATACTTTCATTTGCAGTGTCAGGCACTAAGGATAAAGAGATAAGTAAGATATCTTATACAGTAAGCTATTGAAGTGAATAAGTTATTTGTGAAAAACAGCTCTGATGTAATTATATGAAATTTCTAAAAAACGGCATATAGTCAACAGTAATTGAGAGGTCAGCTGGTTATCTCCCTGGCAGCTTTCAACACTGGAAATACCTTAGTAGTTAATTTGAATTCCTTATAAACATTCATGAAAGACAGAGCAATTTTTCGCTCACTAAAGACAAGGATTTGACTAAGTCCAGGCTCTATGGTTAACTATATATAGAAATAAAGAAGGCTTACTACTGTCAGTATCGGACTATGAGGAAAAAGAAGAGTCATACTTATCTTCCTAAAGCTGTAACTTAGATAACACATACACAAACAAGAACAGTTCATTTTTGTTTTGTTTCAGAATGAAACAAAGAGATGTTTCTCAAATAAAAAATAGAGCATATCCTTTAATGGTACACATTTCTCCAATGCAGTCTCAAGGTACTATTACATATCAAGTAGTACACTTATTTCTAATAAAAGTCATCTATTTAGAGTAAAGAGAGAAATCATTACCTGATTTGTAGGCATTTTCGGCACATTCACCTTCCACATCTGGGCTTCCCTAGAGATTGCCTTTCCCAACAGGAAAGACAATTTCTGGTTTTCCAAAGGCCCTGGAAACTTCATGATATCCTTTGGATCTGCCTGCCACCCAGCTTGATGTAGCTACCTATAAAATCAAATATAAAACAATGCTCTACATTTAATTATAGATTAAGAATAGTATTGTACAAATATGTTGGTACATATGAAGCATTCATAAAACAAAATAAAAACGTTAGGAGGCAATACTGGATTTTATCGCTCTTTAAAATAGCATATATTAAAATGTTACAATAATCATCAGTTATCTAAAACATTCTCACTTTACATTTGAAATTCAGTTATAAAGAGAATAAAAATATGATCAAATAATTAATAGGACCTTTGGACTTGATCAAAACATATTATTACTGTGTCAAAAAATTGTTAAGTCCCAGGCTTTTTAAGACTACAAATTCTTAGAAGTAGTTGTCCCAAATATTCCTCTTAAAAATCTAACCAAATAAGGGCTAACCTCTCTCTTCATTTAAAGTTACATCAATTACATCAAATCCCACCCATTCCCATTTAACAAGTATGAAACCATCTCCTTAAGTATGAAACTATCTTGAATTGTGCTTACAATACAGTGTCCACTAGCTATACATACAGCTATTAAGTTAGAATTTAATAAAGTTGAAATATAATTCCTCAGTCACACTAGTCCCATTTCAAGTGCTTAACTGCCACATGTGGCTAGTGGATACTGCACTGGACAGTGCAGAAAAGGAACACTTCTATTAATGCAGTAAGTTCCACTGGACAATGCTGATCTATAAAACTCAAAAAGAAGGTAACCCATACTCTAAAATGAGCAGCAAGTCCAAAGAGCAACAGTCTAGATCAATGCAGGGCAACTGAGAGTCCAAGAGATGTTTCTAGGTTTAAAAAAAAAAAAAGGAAATTATAGAGGTTTGACTGTGTATAGAAAATTGGATTGAGAAGCTGCTTTAGAATGTGAAAAGACTTAAATAGATTTGATGAAAGCTAAGGAACTATGGTTAAATTCATAAAAAGAGATTTTGCAAGAAGGTAAATATAATAACATACCATAATATTTACATAGCAATATAATGGAAATACTGAATAGAAATTTCAACACAAACATTGTGACAAAACTACACTTGGGAGGATAGGGGGTATTGGGAGAAAGCAGAACAAGAGCCTCATATTTGCATTTCATAGAGAAAAACCATAAATAATATCTAAAATGGAAATACCAAAAATAGCAGTAGGTCAAATTATTTTAAAATATGATCTTAAATAACAAGAGAAACAGGTAAGAGCTAAGAGTTGTTAACCTCTGGGGAGTGAGAAAATGGTGGGAAAGCCCTGCAGCAGGAGAATACTGTTTTTCATTGCAGACCTCATATAACTATTTCCTTTTTTCAACTATGTGCCTGCATTATCATGTGCTTCAGATTCCTGGGAATCTTTTTTTTTTTAAATTTAATGTCTAGAATTAGCATAAAAAGTTTCTAATTTCGGACAAAAACTTAAAATTTGAAAAAAAAAAAAAAAAAAACAACCACAAACCTTTTTTTTCAATTTCTACATTTCCACATCCCTGCCACTATCCTCTTTCCTATTAATCACCCCACATACTTCACTTGCTACTCAACCTATTGCAGACTGCCTCTGGTTAACTGGATTGTGATTTCTTCTTTTTGTTTCTTTAAATTTCCGAGTTTTTGAAAATTTTCTATAACAAACATGAAGTACTTTTCATACTAAGAAAAAAAGGTAAATAATTTAGATAGAGAAAATAGTAACTATTCTGAAAGGTCCATCTCAAAAGTAATTTCTTCTAAGAACTTTTGATTCTCTCATCTGGCATGATTTCTCTCCCTTCTGAAAGCAGTTTCTCACCATCTTCCCTAATAAATTATAAATTCCTTTGCAGTCATATCTACCAATCATGTTGTTATTACTCACAGTGCCCACAGCACAGTATCCAGATGAAACAAGGACTCAACCAAAGACTCATTTCAGGCCTTGGAGCTAAAAGCAAAAAACCATAACCAAAACAAACAAGCCCAAGTGTAATCTCTTTCACAGGCCAATCCTTCAAATGTCTGAAGGCTGCCATCATGCTCATCAGTTCATTTTTTGCATAGCTGAAAAACTGTTCAAGAGTTCCTCACATGACATGATTTTTGCTCTTCTAAATTAGCACCAGTTTAATTGTTAACACTAAGATCATTAGCTATTTTTTTTTGAAGGCTACACCATATTATCAATTCAGATAGAACTTATGCTCAATTAAAACTTGTAAGACTTTCTAAGACACACTCACAGGCAAACTTCCCTAACCTACCCCCACCCCATTGTGTGTGGGGTTTTGGTGCCCTTTTGGGGGGGAGGTTGTTGGGGGGTGGGTACATCGTTGTTCAGAACCTTAAATATATATCCTTTCCAAAAAGTCATTAAATCCCATCTACTGTTATATTCTGCTGAGATGTTCTGAGATGCCAATTTTGTTGACTTGGTACTTTTCTCAGATTCTCCACAATTAGAAAAACAGACACACTATAATTTCATCTAAAGCAGACATAAATATCAACCTCAGAAATAGAGCATAAAGTAGATGATCACCTGTCAAGAGGTATTTAGAAGAAACACCTGTACTGGTTGAAAATTGTACTTAATATGTTCAAAGATCTCTTCTAAATCTAATTTTAGTTATGATTAATTCTTTTCAAAACTTTAAACTTACTTTATTATTTTATTCCCTTAGCTACACTCAACAGGGTGGCTCACCAGGATCTGCTAGCCTTCTCAACATACCCCAATGGTTGGCTGCCCCTAATAATTATTTTTCTTTTACAATGCTCCCTTTGAAGATTATTTTTAGGGGAGGATGGATGTGGGGGACAGAGAGGGACATGTAGGATAGAATCATGCAAACAAGTATAAGATCAAGTTCAAGGGATTCCTGTTCTTCAATCTCCTGTAATTCAGGCCCTTAATAAGACTTTCAAATATTTAAATGCAATAACAACTTTTTGAAAACAAAGGAATGCAGGTCAAAGAGGAAATCATAAAGGAAGTTAAAAAATACTCTGAGATAAATTTTAAAAGATCTAACATATACCAAAACTTACAGGAAACAATGAAATACCTTTAAATATCTACATTAAAAAAGATATCAAGTCAATACCCTAACCTTCCACCTTAAGACACTGGAAAAAGTAAATGAAGCTATACCTAAAGCAAGTCAGAAGAAAGAAAATTAATATCAGAGTAGAAATTAGTGAAATAGAGAACAGAAAAATAGAGAAAAATCAATGAAACCAAAAGTTGGTTCTTTGAAAAGACCAAAACTGGCAAACCTTTAGCTGCACTGACCAAGAGAAAAACAAGGATAAAGTACTAAAATCAGGAATAAAGAGGGGACATTACTAACTATGTTACAGAAATAAAAAAAGGATTATAAAGAAATTTTATTAACCATTCTACACAAATAAATTGGACAATTTGGATGAAACAGACAAGCACTTAGAAACAAACTATCAAGACTGACTTAAGAAATTTTAAAAAGCTTAAATAGCCATAAAGAGATTGAATCAGTAAACAAAGGTCGTCAAAGAAAAGCCCATGCCCAAATGGCTTCACTGGAGAATTCTACCAAACATTTACAGAAAAATAAGTACAAATTCTACACACTCTTCCAAAAAATATGAAGGAGGAGCACTTTTCATTATATAAAGCCAGTTATTATCCTGCTACCAAAACCAAAGACAAAAGCACTAGAAAACTATAGACCAATATCTCTTTTAAATAAGGATGCAGAATTCCTCAACAAAATACTAGCAAGCTGAATCTGGCAACATAAAAAAGGGATTATACACCATAGCCAAGTGGGATTTAGCCCAGGAATGCAAAGTTGGCTTAACACTGATAAATCAATTTCATACACAGTATCAACCAAAGAAACATAGGAATCATTCTTTGCATACAATAGAGAAATGTAACAAAGGGGGGGAAAGTTCAAACTTCCTTAAACTTTAAAAAATGGAGTATAAATAATACAAGTGAGAGACAAAAAGGATGGAGGACACGTGGGGATGTTCTAGATTTTCCAGGCTACAGAAAAATGAAAATGCAATATCTGACCCTAGACTGGATCCTGTACTGGAGAGAGAAAAATGTTATAAAGGTCATTTTCAGGTCAATTGACATAATGAGAATTTAGATGAACTTCATCAAAGTAAATGTATCAATGTTAAACCTACTAAAATTAGTAAGTTTACTATGACTCTGTAAAACAATATCCCTAATTCTCAGAAAATACACACTGAAAAGTTCAGGTGTACAGGGTCATAATGAATGCTGCAGAGAGGGGGTGGAGGATGGGGGAGGAAAGACATGATAAAACAAATGGAGTAAAAGGTTAACAACAGGTGAATTCTGGTAGTTTCTTTTTAAAATTATTTACAAGTAAATTTAAGAACACAGAAGAAGAAAAACAAAACCCATAATTTATGAGAAAGTGCTTATATTACCAGGTTTTTTTCTTTTTTACATTCCTTTTTGTAAGACAGATAATATGATACAGTGGAGAAAGCACTGGCTAGAGTTTGACTTCTTTTACTGATAGTCCACAAACATGTTTTCTAATGTGTAGAACAGATTTGAGTTAGATGAATAATGAATCCTGGTAAGGAATACAACACAAACACTAAAAACATTACTGTTCTAAATAGCAAAACTTTATAGTTGTATCTTGTTACTTTATGCCCATTATTGGTCACATCTAGAATTTTGAGTGCTGGGGAAAGTCTCTAGGAACTAAAAAACCAAGACGACTGTATTTTGCTTGGCATGTTCCACACATTTCTAACTTGATGCATTTCACACTTCACCCATTCTTT
This sequence comes from Camelus ferus, assembly GCF_009834535.1. Lineage (NCBI taxonomy): Eukaryota > Metazoa > Chordata > Mammalia > Artiodactyla > Camelidae > Camelus > Camelus ferus. The sequence goes on along the minus strand of NC_045697.1, from coordinate 48,465,065 downwards.
CAGTTGCTACTTGCTTCTTTCTCTGCTTATCAAATAGCTTCATGTCTGAATGAACAGTTTATAAAGTGCTTATTGTACAGTATAAAATTTATTACAAATCTACATATAGGGCCTCCTGCTCTTCCAAGGAAAAGTGCTGCACAGTGCTGGGTATATAACAAACAACTTTATTAATGTGAAAGTATTATTTTTATTATAATTGTAATGCCAACTCCATTAATAATTCTGTACTGGTGTTGATTTCAGGATATTAGTTCCTCTTCTAAAAAAAAAAGGGGGATTTATTAATGTGACCATACAAAAACCTCATGTTCTACTATTACCTCCTTAATAAGAGACTACAGTCACTTGTATTCCAAAACAGCCTGCTTTCCCAATCTCCATGCCTTTCCACACACTGTTCTTTCAACTTGAATCATCTTTCTCTAGCTTACTCCCTCCTTACAGAGTTGCCATTTGCATATGTACTTGGTCATTATTACACTTTTGCATTTAATTGCTCCGTGATAACTGATTATTTGTAAGCCAGTCTCTCCTACTAATCATAAGTTTCTTGATGGTGAGCACTCTCCAGAGTTAGCACTGTGGCAAATAAATAATAATAGTTTACACTTCTTAAGCGTTTAACAATAAAAAATCTGAGTGTTCACTACTTGGCCAGGTATTGTTCAAAGTACTATGCCATATTAACTCATTTAATCCTCAAAAAACAAAAACCAGTATTATCATGAAGGTATTATTAAGCCCCTTTTAAAGATGAAGAAATATGCACAGAAAAGCAAATACTTTTCATTTTAAAAGTATTATACAATCAGAATAAAACATGTACACACACTCTCAGCTTCCAATCTTGATCAAAAACATTTCGAGTTCATTCTAAACTACTAGGATGTCACATTGCCACATAAGCTTACTTATTTCGGTTTAACTGCATATCATCCCTATTGCATCTTTCCAACACACACTGACTCTTCTAGTCTGCTCTACATCAGTATTAAGAAACTTCTTCTAGTCCAGAAGCTCAAAATTGCTGATGCGCCTGAGTCCTGACTAGCAAGTCTAAATCCTGTCCGTTCTCTCTTAACCTATTTGTTCATTCCCTATTTCGTCTGCCACAAACGATCTGGAGGGGCTAGAAACAGATAACGCTACTTTAATCTCTTCGGGGACAGAAACTATATAGCATAGTCAGATGGCTCGGGTTTGAATTCTGGCACCAGGTTCTGTCATCTAATGGGAAAATTAACTTATGGAGCCTCAGTTTCCGTCATGTGTAACATGCTCCTGAACTACCTGCCCTTGTGAAGATTCAATGAGTTGGAAACCACTTAGAATGATGCCTGCTCGACAATAAGCCTCAACAAGTGTTATTAGCATCATAACGTCACATAGCTGCTGCTCAAACGTTGAGTGGCTTCCACTGACAGACTAAAAGCTGAAGATTAGCTTGGCATTCAAAAGATCTTCAGTCTGATACCATTCTACCTCCCGAGAGATAACTTCCACTATTTTGCTACCCAATTCTCAAATCCTGCCAAAATAATCTGCAGTGGAACCCCCAGCTCAGCAGAGGGCCTTCTGCTTTCTTCTCAAATTTTCGGCATTTAACAGAATAATCCGTTTGTGTCTTTTTTTTTTTTTTTAAAGATATCATATGGTATTTTCCTTTTTCTTTCTGGCAGATTTTCAGTATTCTCATCTGTCCCTTCAGATTGCAACTCAAGGCTCGTCTCCCCTCCAGATTTCCCCACCTACTCACCCACACCCAAGATAACGTTCCCCTCCCCAGAGTTCCCGCTGCGCTGGCGATTCACCCATTCATCCATCTGGCCTTCCCTCGGCTTTGCAATGTAAGTGATCTTCCCCCAGCTCCCACTGGAGCGCCGAGGTCTAGGGGCGGGGGTGTGTCCCCTTCTTTGTGTATCACACAGGCTCGCGGAGCCTAGAACACGCACTAGTAGGCAATTTGCTACTGCTACAAAAAAAGTTACTCGCTGACAAAAAAAAAAAAAAAAAAAAAAAGGCCCGAACAGGGAACCCAGTGGAGCCATTTCCAAACTGGGCAGGTGCCGAGAAGTCGGTGCCTGGAGAGGCTAGCGGGTCGGCGGGGGGCGGGGCTCGGCCGAGGAGCGTGCGGCGGCCGCGCGGAGTGGAGGGGGGTGCGCGCGCGGATCGCGGGGACGCGTCGAGCCCCCCCGCCCCCTCACCTTCTCCTCCTCTTCCTCCTCTTCCTCCTCCTCCTCCTCCCCGGCAGAGCTGTAGGCCTCACAGGGGTGACGCGGGGTCATCCAGGGGCCCGTTACCACCTCATTATCCTCAGCGCGCAGCGGCGGGGCGTGCGGGACAAGGATGGGGCCGACTGAGGAGGGAGAAGAGGGGGAACCGGGCCGGAGGGCGCGGGCGCTCGCGCTGGAGCGGGATGCACGGCTGCGGCCGGTGGGTCGGTCAGCGTATTAGTTCCATGACGCCCCCGGACCTGAGGCCGCCGCCGGTCCCGCTCCTCCAACCGCCGCCGCTTGAGCCCAGGTGGGGAGGGGGTTCCCTCTCGCCATAGGGCGGCGGGGGCCGGGGAGAGGCGGGGGGTGAGACCGGCTCTGCCCCTGCCCGGGGGAAGCGCCTCCGAGGGGAAATGGTGAAAGGGAGGGGAAAGGAGAAAAAGGAAAAAAAAAAAAAAAAAGGAAGGGGAAAGGGGGGGAAAAAATAAGAAAAAGCGAGACAGAGGCGCTGCCGCGTCCGCTCGCGGGGAAGGCTGGGGAGGGAGGGGAGGAGAGAAAGAAGTGCTGGCTTCCTCGGCTCCGCCCTCGCGGACCGATTTCTAGACGGTCTCACTTCTTGTAAACAACACCGAAATGGTCTCACCCTCCCCCTTTTCCCTCTCCGCCGCCTTCTGCGTCCAACGAACGCACAGAGAAGTCTGGCAAAAAGCTGGGCTATTGGAAACGGGTTAGGGAAGTCACTGGTATTGGGGCGAGAGGAGGGAATATTTTTTGAGGGGGTGGGGAAGCTAAGAAAAGCTAAAGGTACGTGGACTCGTTTTCCGCGGAGGAGCGGAAGGGTTCCTTTTCGGTTCCACCGTGACGTCAGCACCTCCTGGGCTGGCTGGAAGAGGCGTGCGGTGGCCGGAGAGTGCGCTGCGCATGCGCCCCGGGGAAGAAAGGAGCGGCTGAGCTCGCCTCTTGGGGGTGGGGTTCTGTAGGGGTGCGCCGAACCTAGTGCTACCTGATTTTATGCAGGCTGTGTTTGTCTCTGGGGCATGCAAAAGCGTCTTTTGGGAAAGGGCCGGCCATCTGTTGTGTAAAGATCTTGCATTCTTTGTTGATCTCGCAGAAAGTTCTGTGTTCTCTTCTTACCATTGACGTGTAAATAGAATTGCGGATTTTTCGCTGCCAGGTCGTGGGTGGAGGGAGATTCTAAAGCGCGTTAGAAGTCGGAAGATTTTGGGGATCACATTCTTGAGCACCTTCTCTTTTTAAACCGTGAATTGTACTTCTGGTGGCCGGGAATCAGCTTGGTAATGCGCCAAGGGAATTCTGTCCACTTAAGCAACACATCTGAGTATTTCAGAGATACCAGGTCTTTAAGGAGTGTGTGGTGACATATAAATGTGTTGTATTTGGGTTTCCTTTACTGAACCATGGTAAATTTTTGCTCATATAATTGTTTTAGTTGTAAAAAGAATATGTAGAATTACGGAAAACTTTTGAAAGAGAAAAAAAAATCCCCAAACTCAACCGTTTACAGAAATAGTCACATTTGTGTTTTCCATTTGTCTTTTTATGCCTATTTTAACAATCACTTAAATTTGTGTTGAGCTTATTCAACGAGCTAGACTAGCTGCTGAGCTCTAGCAAACTGTAAGTAACTGAGACAAATAGCTTCCACCTTCATGGAGTTTACAATCCAAACACAGAAGCTAACCGTTGCGCTAATTAGCACTACCTTAAAATCACCCAGGACTGTTGATTTGTTACTTGTACACTGCATTCTCTCTCTAGAATATACGGTCTAGAGTGATAGGGATCTTGCATGTTTTTTATTTCACCCTGTATCCCTGCAAGTAAAGGGCTGTCAATATTTGATTACTGACTGAATAAACAGTTACCAGTATCATAAGTATTAAGGTGGAAAATTGCAGGCTGCCATGGAAACACTTAATCCTAGCCTAGTTAGGGATATCAGAGAAGATTTCTGTGAGGAAGAAACATTTAAGATGAGACTTGAAACCACTGGGCAAAGAAGTGGAGACAAAGTGATACAGGCAGAGGAAACAATGTTCAAAGGCTCTGGAGCTGAGACATTCATTCTAAAACTCTCTGAAATGTAGTAAGGCTGGTCCTCAGAGAATTGAGAGGGAGAGAGCTGAGGCCAGGGGCAGGGGACAGAATAGGGAACGGAAGCCCAGGAAGGATTTTAAGTGGGTTGTATTTTGCTTTTTTCACTTCATGTAGCCTTTTTCCTGAGTAGTCTACACTGCTACGTGGTCTTCCTTCTACATAGGCAACTTTTTTTTTTTTTGCATAATTCCATTGTTGGACCATGAAATTGCTTCTGATCTTCAGTACTGTAAGACTAATACCAATTCCATTCCCAGATATGTAGTCAAGAGAAATGTAAACATATCCACACAAAAACTTGGACATGAATGTTCACAACAGCATTATTCTTAATGGCCACAGGTGAAACAACACGGATGTCCACCAACCGATGAATGCGTAAGTCACATGTGGTTTATGTATGCAGTGGAATGTTACTTGGCCATAATAAGGAGGTACTGATATATGGTATAATATGGTTGACCCTTGAAAACAATGTGCAGTCTTTTGTGGCTGGCTTCTGTCACATAACATAATGATTCCATTTATATGAAATGTCCAGAATAGGGAAATCTATAGGCAGAAAGTAGATTCATGGTTGCTTAAGACTGAAAATGGAGGTGGGATTGAGGGACCATAGAGAAAAGTTTGGGGGTTTCTTTTTGATGAGAATATTTTACCGTTGATTATGGTGATAGTTGCAACTGAATATACTAAAACTATTGAATTGTACACATTAAATACGTGAATTGTCTAGATGTAAATTATATATCAATAAAGCTGTTACCAAAAAAAAAAAAAAAGAGAGAGAGAGAGAGAGAGAGAAGGAACAAACCAAAAAGAATATAATTAGCATATTCATGTATAACCTTTTCTGGGTTATTCTGACAGTGTTTACATTTTCATGGCTTTTAATGGAAACCAATTTGGCAAATTGCTTGGAAGAAGAATTGAACCAATTAAAATGTAACAAGGAGTATTTAAGAGCTCTCACGTCATTATATACTTACCCTTTTTGAAGCTTAGTTTTATTAAAACTGTCTTACTGTCTGTGACAATTTAATCTAGAATTCTATAAATATAATAACAACTAATTAGTAGGTGACAAGTAATTTGTTAGGATAACTGAAAATTTTGTCCTAACAAAAAATATGGATATTCTTTTTCTTCACTATTCATTCACAAGACCTTACTTTTATCATCTCTCTTTTCTTGATAATTGTAAAATTGTTTTTTAAAATGAATTGTAGTTGTAACAAATGGAAAGTCTTTGAACTTCCCTGAGAAAATAAATAAGGCATATAAAGAAGACATTAATATCCTTGAATTGCAATATCTTATAGTAACCTATAATGAAAAAGCATATGAAAACGAATATATATGTATATGTATGACTGAAACATTGTTGTACACCAGAAATTGATACATTGTAATTGACTATACTTCAATAAAAATAAAATAAAACCCTAAAAGAAATCCTTGTATTAGTAAGGAATTCTGCTTTTTCATTTTTTAAAATATTTTTTAGGAAGAATTTGTTCAAAACAGTAAAAATAAACTACCTTTCTACATGGTATTTGACAGCAATAGTAACTAAAATACGTTGATTAATCACTGTGTACCAGGCATTGCACTAAACACTTGTATTACATTCCCTTGTGTGTATTCCTACAGCACTCCTCTACCGTAGGTATTTTGTCATCCCCATTTTTCAGAAGATAAAGAAGTAAAATAAATCTCTTCAAGACTGTTCACACAACTTGTCTGACTCCAGCGCCTACCCTTTACTACCTTACCCTGTGGGTATTTCTGGCTTGCATTGACGTCTTCAAACAAAAAATACTCACCCTATGGTTATTTTTGGCCTGCCTTTAATCTTAGAACAAATATTCAAAAAGAATTTTTAGAGAGCAGTTTATATTTATGTTTCTAGAGAGTTAATTTTTGCTTGAAAAGGGGTGATTCAAATTTTCTTACACTTGTTTTATTTCATGACTGGAATACTGAATCTTAAAATAGAAACATGCCTTGCTTCAAATGCAGAGTGGTAGAGTAAGGAAGAAGAAACAGTGTGCTCTCATAATAAAAGCTCTGTTCTGAAATGCAATATAGTGTCAGGTGAAACCTCTTCAGAAGTCTAGGACAGCTGAGCAGAATCAAGTTGACAAACAAGAGGCTTTGCTGTAATCTTTTAAGAAAAATAATTAGACCCTGACTGCTTACATTTTTATGAGTATAGAAGACAAGGCTACTTAATCTTTAGTGACAGAAATTTCTAGTCTCCTTTGTCTTAAATGAAATTTTTAGGGTAATGTTCCCAGCAGACAATTTATGAAGGTACTATCTTGAAGAAATACTAAGACCTACAGGGACAAAGGAAGTGATTTACTGTCATTATAATCACTTATCTTTAGCATTTATCTGCATTTAAGAATCTTTTTTACAGCTTCCAAAATACTGATTTTCTTTAATCTCTACAGAGACAGGATGTAAGGGGAGTAAACCCATCAAATAGACAGGAAGAGAAAAGGAGTCCACATTCACCAAATAACATAAAGATCTCCTGCTTACTATTTTTTTAGAGTATAATTGATTTACAATGTTGTGTTAGTTTCAGGTGTACAACAGTGTTTCAGTTTATATATATATATTCTTTTCCATTATAGGTCATTACAAGATATTGAATATAGTTCTCTGTGCTATACAGTGGGTCCTTGTTGTTTATCTGTTTTATACCCCCTACTTACTATTAAGTAGGAAGAAAGTGCTCAGATAAAACAAGTCAAAAATTCTAAAATAGAAGGCCACAAGTTTTCCAGGCTTTGACTAACTCCAAATGTAAACTGGCTTTAGGTTTCTCATACTTTGGTACTTATTTAGAAGGACTTCACTGGGTGGGATCATTGGCTGCATGCTTTTTTTTTTTTTTTTTCTTGCAGTGGGGAAGTAATTTATTCATTTGGTGGAGGTACTGGGGATTGAACCCAGGACTTCACACATGCTACGCATTCACTCTACCACTTGAGCTACCCTCTCCCCACTACCCACCCGTTGCATGCTTTATTAAGAGAAGCCCCAGAAATCAAGTAACAGCCACTATTTGAAATTTGTAAATCAAAAAGACTTCAGTAGAAGCATCCTTTCATTCCCAACCTCTCCCTCCAGCCAGTTGGGAGAAAAATACACCATTAAAATAACACCATTTTACTCTCACAAACTGTTTTGAGTTCTGAACTATCAAATTTAGAAAATTTAGGGAAAAATTTTTTTATGCATTTTACATAATCAAACTACCAATACAGTTTATTTCTTGTCAAGCATTTATGCAGAAGGTGTGGGGAAAACATCTTCCAAAATGTATTCTTAGTCTCATCACAACATATGTTTACTGTAATCCTTATTTCTTCTCACTGAAGGAAAAGAATTATGTTTGGGGAATCAATTCGAATTATCCATGATCAGGGTTTCCAAGACTTCTTTCTCACAAACATAAGCTGCTTTTATTACCAGATGATGATTTAGTAAATATTTGAGTCCAATTGCATACTGCGCGAGACACTAGACGAGATTCTAAGATGAGTCATACATGGTCCTCTCTATAAGAAACTTTTTCATTCATTCATTTCTTAATTCAGCAGCAATGTACTGGCTGTGAGACCATGAGCAAGTTAACCAGCTTCTCTATAATGTGACCTCAGTTTCATCAGCTGTGAAATGGGGGATAATAATATATCTCCTAGGTTTGTATGAGGATTAAATGGGATAATATTTACAAAAGGCTTAGAACAACATATGACACATAGGAAACACTAACTGTTAGCTTAACTATTCTAAGAGTCCTTTACGTGCCAGGCTAGTTTGACTTTTTTTTTTTTTTTTTCCACTTAATGCAGTTAAAAATGGCCTATCCTCAAGCAGTTCTCAGCCTTGCGTGAGGGAAGAAATAGACAGGAGAAATTCTGTGTGTTGGTCAGGGAAGGCTTTTATAGACTTGAATGTGGCATCAATTATTTGCTATTGATGAAATTACTTCAAAACGCATCTGCATAAAACATGTATTTATTGTATCTCACAGTTTCTGAGGCTCGAGAACTGTGGGTACCTTAGCTGGGTGGTTCTGGTTCAGGGTCTGTCATAAAGTTACAGTGAAGTTGTTGACTGGAGCTGAAGTCATGAAGGGCCTGGAGAATGGAGAATCTGTTTCAAGTTCAGTCAGGTGGCTAGAGGCAGGAGGCTTCAATTCTTTGCCACTGGGCCTCTCCATAGAGCTGCTCATGACCAGGCAACTGGCTCCTCCATTGCAAGGGATGAGAGCTAGAGGGAGAGGGAGAGGAAGAGGGAGACCTAGATGGAAGCCGCAGTCATTCTACCACTTAATCTGGGAAATGTTCTGCTGTCACTTCTGCCATTTTCTATTTATTAGAAGTGTGAAGGAAAAACTGGGCTGGTCTAACAAGATAACTCATAGGTCTAGGAATGTGAAGGAGAGGCTGGGCTGGGCTAACAAGATAACTCACAAGTCTAAGTATTGGAATACTGATCTGAGTTCTGCTGGACTAACTTGTAAATCTAAGTTTATCAGTGTTGGTTTGCTGTTTATGTTTTTTGCTAGCCAGCTGGATTTTCAAAGATACATATCTGGCTTTGGAATGTTGGTTTGCTGCCTCCCTGCCTCCACTTTTGTGATGATAATGCTGCTAAAGCTGTTCCATGCCTATTGGCCAAATACCCCAAGCTTGTACTTTACCCTATAAAACCTCATGCGCACGTCTTGGAGGTGCTCAGAGCTTCGGAGCAGAAGCCCCTCTGAGCCCGCCGGCGTAATACATCTGAGTACTCCAACCCTCCGAGTGGTGCTTGTTTCTTGACTGGCCTGTTGTTTCGGTAACAGAAGCTGCTCTCTAAATCCAGCCTATACCAAAGGGAAGGGGACTTAAACTTGTAGGATAGAGTATTAAAGAATTTATGAACATATTTTTGAAACTACTACAGGTATGGAAGGACAAGTGAGGCTCAGCTAGGTAGACAGGAACAAATTTATGACAGGCAAGAGGGCAGCAGAAACAGAGGAATACAGATACCAGATTATATGAGATATATGGCTAGAGAATTGAGGGGGTTATTGTTATTCCTATTTTTAACATAAGGAAACTGAGTTTAGAGAGGTGAAGTAACTTTCCCAGTATACATTATACAATTAGTAGATGGCAGAACCAGGTCCTAAATCCATAATAATTCTGATGATAGAATCCATGATCTTATCACCACCTGTATTAGGCAAGGTTCTCCAGAGATACAGAGCGAAGAGGATACATCTAGGTCTCTATTTACATCTCTATCTCTGTATCTATATGCAGAGAGGTTGAGAGAGATTTAAGATTGTAGAGGCTTGGTAAGTCCAAATTCTGCAGAGGCTGGCATACTGTAGACCTATGGAAGTATTGCAGTTCAAGTCCAAATGCAGTCTGCTGGCAGAATATCTTCTTGCTTAGTCTTTGTTCTATTAAGACCTTCAACTGAATGGATAAGGCCCACCCACAGTACAGAGGGTAATCTGCTTTACTTAGAGTCCACCAATTTAAATGTTAAATCTCATCCCCCCTCCCCCCCAAAAACCCTCCTTCCCAGAAATATCCAAAATAATTGTTGACCAACTATCTGGGTGCTGTGGCTCAGCCAAGATGACACATGAAATTAACACATGAAATTATACTACCCTCTACAATAGTGACATTTTGGGGTCCAGATTGCAAAGGGGCCTGAATGTCATACTAAGCAGCTTATTGGACTTATGAAAATTAACTGGTGGCTCTCTCTGAGAGATTTGACCTTGAGCAAGTGATAAATGCTGTGGTGTTCCCGCAGAATGTTGTGATTCCTTTAGAAAGTGTGTCTTGGACTATTTGTCTATCATGCTTAACCTTCAGTCTTGTTTTGATAAATGAGAAGTATGGTTTTTATTAACATTATTTTTTTCCTTTCAATATTTTTCCTTTTAGTACACATATTTTTATTAATTAGCCTTTCACATATTTCAAAATGATGACATTCATTTTAAAAATATTTTTCTCTATTATTTATTCTCACGTACTTGGACCTTTTTCTCTGAACTTTTCTTTCACTTTGATGCCTTTTTTCAAGGCTTCCTTTTAATTATTTCTCCTACCAGAGTGAAATGTGAAATTAGGAAGGAAGACAAATATGTAGGTGGGAACTAAAGAACCCAGTTTGTAGACTAGCTGGACTTAGTGATTCCAAAGGTATAAATACTGTTCAAGCATCATTTCTTTGCAGATGGTGCATAAGAAAAGTTGTTTCAACCTAGCTGCCAGGACTATTTCTCTTTGTAGCTGACATAGAACAGGAAACTCTTAACTTCAGGATTTAAAATTGCAATGGTCCCAGCCTATTCTTTTGACCCATTCCACTCTGGGTCCCCTTTGAGGACATGACACAGATAAGAGGTGGGCTGGAGAGTGTTGTGAGGCCACCTGAAAGTGATCTGGAATGTAAATCTATGGATACACCCTACCAGGAGAGAACAGGGAGCAAACTCTAGAAAACAGGTAGAGCAAAAGATGCAACAAGCTGGAAAGGGAGGCAGAACTGGACTTGCAGAATAAATGGGGACTGAGACGTGCTGGGAAAGCGTAAAACAAGGTTAGAGAGTCTTGGACTGTGGATATCACCATTTTCAGCTTTCCTTCTTAAGAACAGCGTGGTAAAATTTGTGAGTTTCAAAACACCCAGGGGGTGGATAACACCACAAAGTGGTTTGGTGAGTTCTAGCAGATAAGCAGATTTTGTATGACAAAGAAGACATCAACACCATTCAAAGGAGAAGCTAGTTTCCTAAAAAAAGGAACATTTAATGCATCAGTGCTCTTCTGTGTTCCTTTCTCTCCCCATCTCCTGTTGCTATACTGATCATCCTACAAGCTCAATCAAGTGTGGTTTCCATCTTTAGCACTATAAAAAAGGGGGCTTCCTAAACGGTATGAAAGAATAAATAAGGGTTTTTCCAAAATCACTTTCTTTTATTTTTTAACATAACAACACAAATATTATGTCAATGATATAGCAGAGATTTCAATAGTTTATCTTTCTGCCTTTAATAAAATTAAAATTAAACCATCTTGGAAAAATCTTTTTCCTATTTTACCTTGAAAGATTGCCAGTGACAGTATATTTATAAATTCTCTAAGAAATCCATTCCCAAAGGAATAATCTCCTTTTAGTTGTGTTCCTTTGCATGTTTCAGAAAGCTGATCTTCGTATGTTACTCATTTGAACTGTGTGATAGCAGAAACCAAGACCCAAAGATCTAACCTTACAAAATACTCTTTGGATCAACCTATGTAGAAAATAATCAGCTAATTTTGACTGAAATCTTATTTATAATTGCAACTACTTGCTTTTTAAAGTGAAAAAATTCATACGCGAAATCCACTATAGTAAAGTTTAAGGTTATTTCCATTCCTGAATCCAAAATGTCTTCTGAATGCTTAAGCATAATGTTGCATAGGGAGGAAAAATAATGCTGGAGAAATATGGTGAGGGAAATCAAGCTTTACACTAAAGAAACTGCAGTATTCTATAAGATCTTCCTTTCTTCCCACAATATCAGATCTCCATCAAGCCTCTCAGACAGGCTCACTGACCAATTTTTATCGGTTCATTGAAACTCGGCCTCCTGACCACCATCGGGAATTTACAGTATACATATAAATAGGTAAGAAATATTAAAAGGTTGATTTAAATGCCAAGTCAGTTGGTTTTTTTTTTCACCCAGAGAATTGTTGAATAGAGCAGACTTCCTTTGACAGCTACCCCCACAAATATTACAATATATTCCTTACTATAGAAAGTTACAGTTAAGGTCATGGAAGCTAAATCTTGTCCATATGAAAAAAAACAAGGCTATTTGTGTTACCAATAATACCGCTTTTATATTTATACATATATCTTGTATGTATAAGTATCTTGCTATTCGCCTTTGCCTTTAAAATATATTACTGCTTAGTTTTTAAACTCTTCAAAAGCCAAGGAGTTATGCACTAAGCTCTCATTAGTCACTGAATTCAAACTGAACTTATTAAAGTGATAATGTCAAAAAGTATACGCTGGCTTTTATAAGGTTGACATATATTAAACAGAGGAAACAAGACAAAATGTAATTTCCTATGCTAACAATGCCAAGAACTTTTATCATAATACTAAAGTATTATCACTAATGTTAGGAGTTAAATTAAGGTAAAAGCCAACAATAGGAAAGATTTTCAAAAAAATTTTTTTTGAGTAGAGGGTCTTTTTTGTATTGAGTCAACCATTTTACCTTAAAAAAATTCAGTCAAATATGCTGCAATCAGTACATATCCTCATCTTCCACAGCAGCCTGAGAGGGGTATAACCCAAGGGGTAAGTGTTATGATAACAGGAATTTCTGTCTCTGAGTGCTCTCTGTGTAAATGCTGGCATCCCCATTCTCCCAGCACTCCAAGATCCTCTTTTCCCTTGGCAGGTCCTAGAAGAGTTGGCTTGATATCTTTGACAGTCAAAAAAATCCCATCTCTCTGATCTCTGCTTTGGCACAGATGCCCTGCTGGCTCTCTTCAGATGTTTTCTGACCTTGGCAAGATACTTGAGGGTCACTGCCTCACAGTTTGTGCTTCCAGATCATCACTGCCCCGTTGCTGATTGATTTTGGATTAGGTCCCCTGTGGTCAACGTCTGTGTTGTTCTAGGTAAAGAGGGGCGTGAAGTAGTGAAGTAGGGATCCTGTCTCTGCTGGTGCTACAGTCCTTTCAATGAATTTTGAAATAGGATGATGTTGCTTTCCATTTTTTAGCGAGCTCACAGTGTTACATTTTATTTCATTATGCTTCTTAGCTCTTAGACTCTCATTAACTTCTGTGGTACTGAATCAGGTAACATTTAATGTGACATTATGTAATCAATGCCTAAAGTATCTAGTCACTTTAACTTGTAGCTATTCCAAGTGAATTCCCTACCTACTCTAGGTCACTCCAAAGAAAATAGGGGGCGTCCTCTGTCCCTCTGCTCCCTTCCTAGAGGACTACTCTAAGTTCCAAAGTTCTCTCTCTCTCTGAAGGCCTGGGAGAGCCTCTGGTGGTCCTACTTTCTAATGTGAGTAGGTAAAGAAAGCCCCATGTTGCAAATCAAAACCAGAATGAGACATAATTTCATGCCTGTTAGAATGACTATCATAAAAAAAAAAGAGCTAATAAATGCTAGCTTATAATTAAAAAAAAAAGAAAGAAAGCCCCATGTTAAATATAAATCTTACTTTTTAAAAGAAAAATTCACTTTCTGTCAACAAAGAAGTAGAAACCTAAAATTATATTTACAATAGATATAATAATTCATTCATAGAATTAGTAATATAAATAATACTATGACTCTTCACTTAAAATCATGGTTAGTTGAGAAAGAGATGAGGAAAAAGCATCATATCTGAAGATTACATTTGAAATCAGTCTTTATTATTCAGTTTTCCAAGGTTTATTTCTCTCATCAGAAACATTTTTGTATTTAGCTAGATTGACCAACTCAATTCTTCAGAGTTAACTGGGTTTTTATAAACTGTTATTTACTATCATTCACTGGCTTTTCTGGTCAAGCTTCTTTTCTAAGTAGGACCCTCCAAGAAGTTCCTGGGGAGAATGACTTCCTGGGATGAAGTATCCTGGCCAGAGCAACATCATTATATGTTGAATTGGCCAGTAAGTCGATGAAATTATACCTTTTTCAGTAGAGTCTTTGTTTCTTCTTTTTCCAAGAGTAGGCATTTTAATGAGTGAATTTTAAGTATCTTTCAAATTCTTTAAGACTCAGAGTACAATCAGTTCTCAAAGGCACTTTAAACACAACGTGGTGCATTGTGTAGTACAGACTGATGCTGGTGTCAGTGGATTTTGCCACTTTTTGTGGGTAGGGAGTCTTCCTGTTTGGGGTCCTTATCATCCTAGCTGCATGCCCTGTTGACTCTCAGCCTCCTGCTTCTTTGTCGCCTCCCAGGCTGAGCTTCAGCACTCTACTTGCATCCCACAGGAAGCCCTGCAGTCTTTAGCTCATTCCACCGGATGTGTGCTTCCTTCCTTAACTACTGTGGCTGGTAAGTACACCATTGTCTCTGTTAGGGATCTCTGCTGATGGGAACAGAAAGTCCCTCAACTCAGCACTGTGTTGAGGATAGAAACAGGGTGGAAAAGTAGATGGAAAGGATATTTATTGAAGGGAGTCAGAGGATATCAGGGAATCTAATTTCAGAATACAGAGTCCTATTTCACAGGAGGTAAAGGTCATCCAACAGTTACTCTTTCTGGGATCAGATGATCACTCATCTCTGCTTCTCTGGGTGTATGCATTTGTTCCTTCTTCTCTCTCCCATCCATTTCTGATTTTTCCAAGGTTTTTTGAGGTTCAGTCCCCACAATTCTCACCTGAGGCATTGATTTTGCTATGGTGTCATGTTTGCTCCAATGCTCCCAAAGCTGAGAGCTCCTCTGCACAATATGAACAGCCTTAATCTGTATTTTGATTCAACTTCTGAAATTAGAACATCTAATGGACTCAGCCTGAATCAGATGTTTACTCCCGGTTCAATCAGTTCTAGCCAGGGAAGTGGAATGACCTGAAACAAGCATGACCCAAGCACAGAAGGCAGATTCTCTGAGAATGGATTGTGAGTGGGAAGATGACAGATATATCTAGAAAAGACATAATCTTTAAAATATTTTAAACTAAGTCCAAATTTTGGCTGAACAGTTATTCCTAGAATGATGTGAGAGTTAAAAATCTGGTTAGCTGCAGAATATTATCTGACCAAATACCATATCTGGTACCAGAGGTGATCCCTCAAAGGGACCCCCAGCTCCCCTGGCCAGATAACTTGCTGCCTGTTGCCTTCATGCTCACGTATTTAAGAATTGGCAACTGCAGTCTCGTCTAAAGTAGTATCTGCTTCTGGAAATGTGGTGCAGCTAAACCCCTGGATTATTTCTTATTTTGGACATTCACATCTCCTTTTGAAATTTTTGATGCTTTGCATCATGTTCCTTTAAATTGCATGATCTATGGGTATCATGAGGAAATACAAAAATACAAAATACAAAAAAAAAAGTATTTATGTTTGTATTTTGTATCTCAATGGAATACTATTCAGTCTTAAAAAAAGAAGGAAATCTTGTTTTGTGATAACATGGATGAATCTGGAGAAAATTATGCTAAGTGATATAAACTAGACAGAGGAGGGTGATATAGCTCAGTGGTAGAGTGCCTGCCTAGCGTGCATGATGTCCTGGGTTCAATCCCCAGTACTTCCATTAACAAGAAAAGCAAACAAACAAACAAAAACTTAAAAAAATAAAACGAAAAGCCAAATACTACATGGTGTCACTTATTTGTGGAATCCAAGGGGAAAAAAGAAAGTCAAACCCATAGAAACAGAGTAGTGTGGTGGTTGCCAGGGGCTGCAGTGTAGGGGAAATGTGGTGTGGTTTGTAGAAAGCTACAAACTTTCAGTTATAAGATGAATGAAGCCTGAAGATCTAATGTGTAACATGGTCACTATAGTTGATAGTACTGTGTTATGTAATTAAAATTTGCTAAGAGAGTAGAACCTACCTAAGTGTTCTCACCCCTCCTCTCCAGAAAAAGTAACTATGTGAGGCGATGGATGTGTTGATTAACTTGAGTGTAGCAATTCTTTCACAATGTATACATATATCAAATCACATTATACACTTAATATATTACAATTTTATTCATCAATTATACCACAGTTAAGCTGGGAAAAAACCCACACACATAAAGAAGATGTTGTAAGAGCTCACTTGTTACATTGAGAAAAAACCCCAGAAAATAGATTCTTGGGTCCATTTCCAATCTACTAAATCAGAATTTCTGAGGTGAGGTCCTGAATCTGCATGTTAGCACCTGCACCCTCATGAAGACCACATTTTAGATGAACTAAGTGACCACTATAGTGAATTAATAAGATTTTAATGATATATTTTCTTTTTTTGTGATTGACTTGGAATTTCAATTATTATCACTGTATGAAAGAAAGAATACAAATTTTGTATACAAAGTTTAAGGGGAATTTGTCAGAAACTTATATTTTTATTTAGCTGTTTTATAACCAGAAAGAATAAGCCAATGAAGAGGACGAAAATCAGAAGCTGAAAAAGATAATAATGAATATCATAATATTTCACAGGATATTTACAGTATTTGAAGAAGAAAATGCCTCAAGGATGTCATTTTTCCACATCATAAAATAAGATATAAAGTTGTGAATACTAAATGTAACTTAATAAAAAAAGAGATTAATTTTTTAATTACTCCAAACACTACAATGATTGTATTTTATAACATATTCTATATTTGTTTCAGAGTGTTTATGACACATGTATAATGCATACACACACACACACAATGATTAATCATAGTATAAATAAACTGGTTAGTTTTATGAGTTAAGAACACTTTGTGAGTGAATTAATGGTCTTATCACATTAACTGATTGCTAATATGCATAAAGTTCAAAACATACATATCTGAAGAGATCACCTACATATTTGCGAAAGAAAAATAGCAGTTAATGGAGTTACTGAATTAAATTACAGAACTAATCTGACAGTCTAAATTGTAGTACTCAAGCACAATCTCTGTAGAATTCATACTTCCAATGAAAACATTCCTGAGTTAAGGGGAAAAAAATAGCCTGACTTTATAGCTTCAGGGAAATACTGTTAAGTAAATTTAGGGGACTTCCAGAGGTAGCAAAATGAGGTGGGGAAAACCATAGAACTATTATATTTTACTGATAACTGGAGCTCACATTCTTGGGACAGAGCAGCAAAATTTCTACCCTGAAAACTGGTTCCTGCTGAGAGTTCAAGTCTTTCTGGACCTTGAAAATAAGGGGCAGAGCTATCACATCGGAGTTGGGAATCAGACATCAGATTCTAAGGGGTTGGGGAGGTGTTATGTCAGCCAAGGATACAGAGTTCTCTAGAACAGAGCTTTCTTGGGACATGAATCATGTTAATTTTAGACAGAAAACTTTCTAGCTCCAAATGGAAAAAAGAAAAAAAAAATTGTTCTTATTTTATAAAAAAATGTTTCTCTCTGCCAGAATGTTAGGAAACCTCTGAGCCATCCAAGTCCTGGGGCTCTGTGGCCCATCTGCAAAGTCCACCTTCTTCTGCTTTCAGTGCCTTCCTGGCTCGGAACAAGACCCAGCTTCTCAGTCCTGCCATTGTGCTAAGGACAAAAGCTTGTCTGCAGCCTAGGCTGCCTTCTCTAGTGAGTCTTTCTGCTCCAGGTAAGTCAGTGTGTCCTGGGAGAATCCTTGGAGCACAAAAACTTATTATGTGCCACATGAATGCAGCTCTGTTGCAGGCCTGCTTCAAAACCTGTCATTAGACAATATGCCATAGTGCTTTGCTGCCTGGAAAGCTTTCTGCGTGAGTCTTGAAGCTGTAACATGATTTACAACCTTATTAATTTCAGTTGCAAACTTGAGCACATACAGAATGCTGTATTTAGACCATGAATAAGCCTGTGCTACACCGAATGGGGTCGTGTTCATTTGCACAGTTGCACTTTACCATAGTGAGATGGGAGGGAAGAGGGCAGGGCACAGCCATTGAAGGAATGACACAGCAATTGAAGATTTGATTCCCTGGAGCCCTTGAGGCCAAGATGGTGGAAGATTTGACTTCCAGTGGACCTTGAGCTTCATTATACACTCACTGTAATATACTAGCATGGTGAATGACACACCCACAGGTGCCATGACAGTTCCAAGGCTGACTTTAGGTCAAAAAGTTGGTGGTGGCTCAGTTCCTGGGAATCCCAGCCCCTAACCCAAAAGCAGTTGGAATAATCCTCCCACTTGTTAGCATATGACATTACCGAACCCCGAAAAACTAACAGCACCACACCCCAGGCCTCTCGCACTCTCTCACTTTCAGAGATGGCCCGAGCTCTGGCTATGGATTGTGTATCTACTTTTACTTTAAACTAAACACACCCCCTCCACCCCCACCACCATGCCTCGTTGTCTCTCTGGCCTTCTGAGATGGCCTACGCTCAGCCAATGGTGTGTGCATCTCTCTGAATAATTCTAGTTTTACTCAACTAAGGCTCCTTCTTGAATTCTTTCCTGCACAAAGCCAAGGACCCTCACTCGGCAGGTGCCCCCAGGGACTCTCCTGGGACACAACCATCCTCTCGCGCCCCATTTTCCTGTATCGACAGCGTTATCCAGTTAAACTCTAGGCTCTCAAAAATTTCCAATTGTGCCTACGTCTGCAGATCTTGTGTGGCAGTACCCACATATTTGCCACTATCACTTTTAAAGTTGGTTTCCAAGAGAGTTTGAGGCTCTAGATCTAGAGTAATCTGATTTGTCTTCTAAGACATAAACTGGATGAAGCACGAGGCAGCCTTCACACCGAGCAGAGTTTCTCAACCTCAGCACCACTGTTGTTTTGGGCTGACTAATTCTGTATGAGAGAGGTGCCTCGTGCACTGAAGGATGTTTAGCAGTACCTGGTTTCCTTGGGGTCTCCAGTGTGCTAAATGCTGTAGCCCAGCAGTCAACAATACTTTGTTTTTTTCCACCTTCAAGCAGTAAGTAAGAGCTGATCTCTGGCCCCTCCCCTCAGTGGAGGGCTTTGAGCCCATTTTCCCTTCTGAGCTCTAACTCATCACTGCCAACTTCCATCCTGAGCTCTCAGCAGGCCAGGAGCTTCAACCCACTCCTTTACATTTCTGCTTTTTATCCTATTCTGTGAGACACTCCATATCCTTCTAATGAATTTGTTTTATACTTTTGATGTTTTTCCCCCCCAATTCAGTAAATAGCAACTCCATTCTTCCAGTTGCTCAGAACAGAAACTATGTATTCATCTTTGACTCTTTCTTTCCTCACATCCTGTGTCACTCAGTGTCCCGGCAGATACAGATAGCACCCTAAATGGATGCTTTACAAATGTGTGGTCAGGCTCAGGGAAACGAACAAGAAACAATGAAGCTCCCAAGGGGTAGTCACAGTGTGAAGCCATTACTACCCCCAGGCTGGAAGGAGTCAGGGGTGGGAAGCGTTCACCAAACCTAGCAAGAATGACTGCCTGACAGGAGAGAGGGACAGCCATTGCTGACCTAGAGCCAAGGAGGACAGGAGCCAGAAAAAGGAAGATCCCAGTCCTGTTCTTCTGCCCTCCAGTCTCCTTTCAGGTCATTTCATTGTCTGAACCTATCCAAAGGAGGACTGGTGAATCCAGGTGTGTGGTCCGTGGAGGTTATTCAGGCTCTGGGAAAGGGTGGAGGGTGGATCTGAAGAAGCAATTGGAGAATCCCTGTGCACCCTCAGCAGCAAAGCTCTGCCTTGAAATCAATCCAGAATCGAACTCTCACTCACTACCTCCCTTGTTACCTTCTTAGTTCCAGCCACTGTTTCTCACCTGGACAACAGCATTAGCCTCCCACCTCTATCCCTTAACACAACTTTATTTTTTTTACAGTACTTATGACCCTCTAAAAATATTACATATGGTTTGTTTATTTGCTTATTGTCTCTCTCTCTCCACTAGAATGTAAATTCCATTAAATCACAAACTTAATCTATTTTTTAAAATTTCTTACACATTTTAGATGGTCAAAAATATTTAATTAATTAATACTTAAGTTAATCTGATTTGGTTTCTGTTGCTTATTTCCAAAGAACTTAGATGATTTCAAGTGGGTACAATGTAATCTCATTTTTTAAAGTTTTTTTGTGTGTGTGTCTGTGTGCGTACAAAAAAGAATGGAAGTATACTCAAAAATGTTAGAAGCAATTACCATTGGAGAGTGAGATTTGGGGTAAGTTGAATTTTCTTTTTTTGATTTTAATACTTCTGAGATTTTCTAAATGACTGCATATGTCCCTTGTAATAAGATAAAAATAAGTACCTTTAATTTAAAGTACTGACTGGCATCCACCAGATCTTCTGGAGAAGCCTGAAAGTTCTCTTCCATCCCTTGGCTTCCTGTCACTCTCTGACTGTGGCATTGCCAAACCTTTCCCAGTCTTTTTAAGGACTCGTGCTGCATCAGTTTCCCTGGTGTCTACCTGGGTCTGTGCTGCAGGAAGCTGCTTCAGGATGTTGCAACAATCTGGCTCCCTTGCTCTCTGGCCTCCAGTTGGGTTCAGCTAATGGCATTAGCTGAAATCTAGGGGGCAAGAGGGGAGCCAGGGGATTACTTAGTCCCCCAGCTCATTCCTTGCCAATCCCTGCAGGTTGGCTTTGTCCTTTGACCTAAAGGCCACAGCTCCTGCCAGTGGTCCTCTCCAGCTTTTTCTGGGTCCCGTAAGAGTTCCCTCCTAGGCTTCTTTAGGCCTAAGAATGGTGATGGTCCCCCCCACCCCCAATCACTAGCCCTGGGGTAACACATCATCCCTTGTTCTTCCTAATCCCGGCTCACAACTCTATAAACTCTCCTCCAGTTCCCAGTTCAAATGTTCCATACCTTTTCTCCAAAGGTCCCAAGAAAGCACTCAACCTCATCCTCCTCTCTCACTCTCAGCAAACGACCTGCCTTGTTCTTTATTTTTCACTGAGGTCTTGTGTCAGCTGTCCTCGCATCCCTCAGATGGCCACGCGTCATCACTTTACTAAAAGCAGTCTATATACTGGCCGGCTCTCACGTCTCATCGCGCTGCTCAGAGGACAGAACACATCTTGCTCATAGCAGGGCTCTACCCCGTTTTCCTCTTACCTCTGAGAGCATCATTTTTCTTTCATTGTCTCTTCTACCTTCTCCCATAATTTAACTCTCGATGTTCCCAATGTGTCAAACCTTAATTTTGCCCCATGACAATTTTTTTTAAAGAAGAAAGTTTATCTTCTCTCTCTCTTTTTTTTTTTTACTACTTTATTTATTACTTATATTCAGATAATTTTTCAAATATATACTTGCTGTCATTTAACTCAACTTCACTCCTTTATCTCTCCAATCAGACTCTAAATATTTAACGTGGATTTCTAATCATCTCCTCAAATCTAATATCATTTCATTCCCCTCAGTTGGATTTTTTCCTGTTGTCTGTGTTTTTTCCAATGGAATCTAAATTTATTGAGTTCAAGAGTTTAAGACATTGGAGTTATTTTTTAATGCTTTCATTTTCTGTGCCCCTCAACTGCAATTACTTTCTAAATTCTATAATTTTTTTCTTAAACTCATATCTCAGAGTTCTCCCTTTCCATTCTCACTGTTGTAATCAATGTGTGTGTGTGTGTGTGTGTTTAACTATAAGCCAAGATTGTTGCAATAGTCACCTAACTTGTTTTCAAATTCCAGGTTCCCCCATTCCTAACAAGGATCAATATTTCTAGAATGTTACTAATATCATGTGGTTTTAGAATGTGACTCTAATTAATAATAATTACAACATCGACTAAGATTCTTTGAGTACCTTCTCTGTGCTGGCTGCTACACTAAGTTCTTTTTTATGTGGATTAATTATTTTAGTCCTCAGAAGACTCCTGTAAGTATCCAATTCTACAAGTGGGAGAATTTTTTTATTTCTACAAGTCAGACTTATTAGATTTGTTCACAGTCAGCAATGACGATCTTCTTGCTGGTCTTTGTGGACCATTTGTGGACCCCAAGCCCTCTGTGGCTCCCACAATATTCTTGTCCTCTCCCACCTTGCCAAAGACCACATACTTGCCATCCAACCCCTCAGTCTTGGCAGCGCAGATCCAAACCTGGGGACCGTTTGTGTTGGGTCCAGTGTTTGCCAAGAAGCCAGGACTAGTATGACTCAGGATGAAACTCTCATCAAATTTCTCCCCAGAGATGGACTTGCTGCCAGTGCTGTTATGGTGTGTCAAGTCACCACCCAGGCACATAAATCTTGGAATAATTCTGTGAAAACAGAAACCTTTATAACCAAATCCTTTCTCCCCAGTGCTCGGAGCGCAAAAGTTTTCTTCTGTCTTTAGAACTGTGGCTGCATACAGCTCATAGGCGATGTGATCCAAGGGCCCACCATCCAGGGCCATCAGCTCTGGGGTGGTGGCATCTGCAGGGCCAGAAGAATTTGAGAACAGCTACTGGTGATTCTGGGATGCAAACTCAACGTGAAACCAGAAGTCGTGCTCTTCATCTTTTTTCTCTACTCTCCAAATCCGTCAACATGACTTCCAAAGCACTCCACGAATTGCCCCTACCCTTCTGATCCAATACCAGCTTTTGTTTCTCTCTACATTATACTGAGGGTGTGTTCATTAATGCACCATAAACACCCAATATTTATTCCAGATTTTTTTTTCTTTTATTCCAGGGTTTTCTGCCTTTACCTTTGTACCTTTATCTTTTCTTCTGCTGTCAGATCAAATTCTCTTTCTGAGTTAAGGTCTGGCCCCAGACCACAGTGAAGTCTTCACACATGCTATACTATGCATGGATCTTTCTTTTCTCAGAGCCTCTGAGACTACTTACTGTCTGTACCATTGCTTTCACATTCAATCATGTGGTACTTTGAATTTTTATTGAACCATACATGTACAATTGCTATTTATTCAACCCCCTCTGCCTCCCCCCCAAATAAACAAAAATAAAAAATAATTTCAATAGGGTCTTGAAGGATGAGAAGAAATGTCCGAGGTTATTCTAATTTGGTTAGGCTATAGGAAAAATGCGGAGAAACTCTGGTGAAAAGAGTCTAGGAAATTCTTGTGAAAGGAATCTGGAAAGATAACACAGGCAAATGGTAAAGGGCTTTGTGTCTGTGCAAAGGTGCCTGTATACCAGCTTCTCTATTAGTAGTTCCCAAAGGCTTTGTTGTGTTGTGCCAGAGATTTCCACAATCATAGGCCCACCAAATAATATCTGCTTATTACAAAAAGCACAGACACACGTTATGATTCTTGTAGATACTGTTCTCATTAATAAAATAGCAACGCATTTGAAGGTGTTTCTGAAGTTATAGTGACTTTTTGGCACTTTACAGTCTGTTAGTTAATGAATTCTAAAAGAATTACCATGCGTCCTGTGCTAGTTATGAATTTATTGCCTCTCAGCTCCAAACTCACCCTTCATAGCCTGCTCCCCAAAAATGGATCTGAATCTCTTAAATATTTTCCCTTTGCAGCTCGCATAACGTTACCCTTTGTGGAGAGCCCTAGAGAGACATTTCAAGAGAAAGGGGCAGGAATCACTCTGGCTATTCCATTGAGAATGGATATGGAGGAAGAATTGACTGCATTCGCAGGAAGACCAATTCATTTGCTTATTTATCTTTTGATTTAACCAAGATTTATGAGAACCTACTCAATGTCAGGCAATATGGATAGCTGGATAAAGAAGACAGTCCCTGTCTTAAGAAGCACAGAGAGGAAGAGAGTTGAGTACGTTAATGATGATAAGGAGTGCGTTCTGTACAGATCTAGAGAAGCCACGGATGCTGTGAGAGCTGGAGGGACAGCTAATCACACTGGGAGGAAACAACTATATTCTAGGGGAAATCTTCTGAATCAAATCGTGAAGGAAAATAAAACTTATTCAGGTGAGCAAAGGGCCGAACTATGGTCTAGCTGATTGCACTCCATGTAAGGTGTGAGGACACTGACGGAGCAGTTGAGTGTCGGGATGGGTGCCTGGTGAGGTTGGTGACAGATGAAGTTAGAAAAGTTGGACCCAGCTTATGGAAGGTCTTCCAAGCTCTTTGATATTTGGAATATTTCCATATTTAAAAACTTTTTATTTGGAAACAATCTCAAATTTAGAGAAAAGTTGAAAGAACAGAACAAATAACTTTTTTTCCCCCGGAATCATTTAAGATACTTAATCATCTCCTTGCCCCAAATGCCTTAGTGTGTGTTATACAAATAGGGACATTTTCCTATATAACCATAACACAACTGCCGAAACTAGGAAAGGAACGTTGGCCTATTACTACCATCTCATGTTTCACTAGTTGTTCCAATAATTTTTTTTATAGTAAAAGGATCCAGTCCAGAATAAAGCACTGTGCTTAGCTGTCATTTCTCTTTAGTTTCCATCAGCCTGGAACAGTTCCTCACCCTTCCCTCGATTTTCATTTCCTTGATCCTTTTGAAGATTACCCCACACTGTGGGGTTGTTAGATGTTTCCTCATGACTGGGTTCAAGTCATGCATCTTTGGTAGGTGTATTCCAGAGGCAATGTGGTATTTTTCTCATGGTACCCCATGACATGACAAATGACTTTAATTAGCCCCATCACTGATGATTTTAACTTTGATCACTTTATTAAATTTGTGTCTGCCAGGCTTTTCCACTGCATGATTGCTTTTTTTTCCCCCTTATAATAAATAAATATTTTATGGGGAGATACTTAGAGACTATTTAAATTATTGTTCCTTTTCAAATGGTCAGTTAATTCATTTGTTTATATCATGTGGATGAGTATGGACTCATGTTATTCTATTTTAGTCAAGACTTATGTGTTCTTTGGAAATTTTCCCATTACTCTCCGAACCCAACCTTACTTTCTGGACCAAGATGCTCCAGCCTTATTGTACATTTCCTGCCCCAGCAATTGGACTCATCTATTTCTCTGGTTCCTTTTAATAAAGAAGAAGAATATTGAGAAACCAACATCCAGGCACTAGTAGGCTTATTGCTATAGGGGTGACACTGCTCCCAAACCCTCAGAACAGACATGTATACATGCACATATATGTGGTTATATCTATGTTTATTTTCCATATCATTTTTGATATTGAAAGCCTTGAGTTCACACCAATAGTCCCATTTCTAAGCCAACATCTCATTCTTATTTTCTCCTTTTATATAATTGTAACTTATTTCTCTAGAAATGAGAAGCCTGGGGGGTGGGGGGTGGGTAGCTTAAGTGATAGAGCGCATGCTTAGCATGCCCCAGGTCCTGGGTTCAATCCCCAGTACCTCCTCTAAGAATAAATAAATCTAATTACCTCCCCTGACCCCCACCAAAATAAAAGAATTACATAATACAATAACAAATAAATAAAAGATATTTTTAAAAAAGGAAAGGAAAAAGAAATGAGAAGCGTGGCTCCCTTATCTTCAATGTATTTACTTATCTGATTAATCTTCTATTCATAACTGTTTCCCCTAACTGCCACCACCATCTCACCACTGCAAATACCCTTGTCACCTGGACTGGGCTGTGACACCCCACACTGGGCTGCCCCTCTGCCCTCCCAGATGCTCTCCTCTTACTGCTGGGGCTCCTGCATCCTGAGCTGGGTCAGTTCCCTGCAGACTCTGCTGTCCCACGTGCCGAGGCTCTTCTCGCACTCACCCACGGGGACACCCACCTTGCAGAGGCCCACCCAGTCTCATGTGCTTTGGATTGAATTGTTCAAGAAGTAAACAATTGAATGGAAGAGAGACACAGAATGAAATGGAAAGAGAAAGAGAAGAAGGACATTTCTAGTTAAAAAAATATTTTTGTACTTGAGTCTTTATCACTAATTCAAATTATTCTCTGAGATATGTTCCCCCAAATTCAATTACTGGGTCAAATGTTATAAACTAAATAACTTGTCTTAATTTTTACACCTGCCAGCAGTACATGACAGTGTCTATTTTATCCTAGACAGCTTTGAGTATCATATCTAATTTTTAAAGAGTTTTTTGTTAATTTTGTAGATGAAAATAATATATTATTTTATTTTCTATTTCTTTGGTTGCTAGTTAGGTTGAACATTTTTCTATTTGTTCATTTAGCCATTTTTAGCTTCTCTTTCATAAATGTTCATTTTCTTGTCCATTTACATAGAATTTTAGTATTTTTCTTAGGTCGGTATGTTAATGATAATAACACTTAGTCATATTCATTGCAAGAAAGATTAGCTAGCTTCCCCTGGCCACTTTCTACATTTGTATGTGCTTTTCTCTATGCCAATCAATTTCTTCTCAGGTAAATACAAACTAAGGATTATATTACTCTAAGAAAACATAACATTAGGGAAATAAATGGCCTGTTACAAAGCCATTCAAATATATGGCGTACTTTTAAAAAACAAACTATTTGTAGATCAGTTTTATCTTTTTTACTCTCTGTTAATTTGATAGATTTATCTAATTCTTCTCTCAATTTTTCCACTTTATATAATTTGAGGCTACACCTCAATTTAATGTTTTATTGCTGGTGAAACAAATTTTTCATCATGTATCTCTTTTATCCCTAATATTGTTTTTAAATCTTACAGTCTACTTTAATGCTGTGACATCAGTTTTTTGAAGGTTAGTATTTGCATGCTATAACACTTTGAACGTTTCATTTTCAATCTTTTCATACCCCTATGTTTTAGGTGTGTCTCCTGTTGTGAGTCAGGATCCTGGCAGGAAATAAGCAGGCAGTGCACTCCAAATGGTAATTGAAGAGAATTTAATGAAGAAATTCTTTAGAGAGGTGTGGACAGCATTAGAGTAACCAATAAAAGATGGTGAAATACTTAAGCACCAGAAACAGAGAAAAATGTTTATCCCCCAGCCCTGAAGTGTCAAAGAGAAGGAGTGGTGTTACTGATACCCAACGTAAGCTGCTGTCGGGAGAGGGGGCACCTGCAGGATCTGTGGTCTTAAGTAGAGATAACACAACCACTGAAAAATTCTGGTCCAGCAGGGAGGGAAACTAGGGGGATTAATATCCCTACTTCTTCCCCTCCAGCCCTGTAATCTACTGTCACTTTCTGCTATTGGGTAAACCCAACCAGAAGTTAGAGAGCAAAGGATCTCAGGGGATGCAGAGCATGAGCTGGGCCCAGAGCCAGGCAGAGAAGGGTGGAGAAGAGCCAGCACACATGTAAACAGCTCAGAGCTGGATTTTGTTGCTATTATCCAGTCTGATACTTTTTTTTTTTTTTTAATGGCACATTTAGCCCATTTACTTACATTTGTTGAGATTACTAGCATAATTTAGTTCTAAGACATTATTTTATGTCTCACATTAGCTATGATTTTTCTCTTGTCATGACTGCATTTTGATTACTTGAGCAATTTTTCTCATTCTAATCATTCCATTTCTATTATTTTAGCATTACTTTAGAAATTTATCATCAGTACCTTTAACTTCCTCCTAAACAAGAGTTGGATTTTGTAATACTTTTGCTCTGATTACCTGTCTTCTGACTTTTGTGCAATTGTTGGGTATTTTTAACCCATTAAGATATTATTGTTTTATATGTAAATATATTATATTTATATACACTATAAATATATATTTGTAATATTTAGTCAGTATTTATTTAGATCTACCTACTTTCTTTGCTTATCACTCATTCCTGCATCTAGGACTTTTCATCTCAAGTCACTTTCCTTCTTTCAATCTCTTGGAACATCCTCTGTTGAGATCTATTGGTAATAAACTTGGCATTCTTGTTTTTGCAAATGTCTTTATTTCATCTTCATTATTGAATTATATTTTTACCAGGTATATAATTTTAGGATGACATCTTTGAAGAGATGATTCTACTGCCATAGGACTTTCATATATTTGTTGAGAAGTCTGACGTCTGCAATTGTTACTCCTTGAAAGGATAGACTTTTAAAGGATAGACTTTCTCTTTGTTTCTGGGTTGCTGCACTGTGATTATGTGTAGGTGTGGATTTCTTCTTAAATATCCTGCTTGGGATTCATGGATAATTATAAAACAGCTTTTTTTTTTTTTTCTTTTTCATTGGTTTGTTAAAATTGTCAGATCTTATCTTTTCAAATATTGCTTCTACCTCATTCTCTCCTCTCCTTTTTGAACTCTGAATAGGTATATATTAGACCTTTTCTTCTATCCTCGTGTTGTTTGACCACTCCTTTGTATTTTCTATCAACTTGACTCTCTGTGCTGGGTTCTACATAATTTCCTCAGATCTATAGTCCAGTTTATGATTTTTTTTTTAATGTAATGTGGCTAATCTGCTGTTTGGCTTGTCCACTGAGTTTTAAATTTTAATTCTTATATATTTTATTATTAGAAATTCTTGCTGGTTCTTTTTCAAATCTGCTTAGTCAATTTTAAAGTCTTTTATTCCATATTCATATTTTCAAACCTTTCTTTTATTCCTTTGGACATCTTAAGCATAGGCATTTTATTTTCTGTATCTAACAATTCAAATATCTGAAGGTTTGTGGGTCTTACGCTTCTGTTGGTTGTTTTTGCTGGCTCTTGCAATAATAAAATACCTTATTTCTTTATGAATTTTATGCATCTTGTGATTCTTGTGCTGCTATTCTTTGAAACTTTATCTGGGGTGAAACTTTGAGACCTGAGTTGAAAAACAAGCTCTTCCAGAAAGAGTTTGCCTGTGCTTCTGGTTGGTGAATTGTAGGATCCAAAGATGGTGACAGCATCTCCCATCCCATGTGCTCTTCTTACAGTGTGGCTTTGACACTCTTCCCATTGGGAAGTGGGGTCTGTCCTCCTGCTCCTTGAATCTGGGAGGGATTGTAGAGTGGAAGTGATTCTATGTGACTTCCAAGGCTGGGAGATAAAAGGCAACAGAGTTTAACCCCTATTTCTCTTCAGATGTTTTGCACTTGGAACCAGCCACCAGGCTGTGAGAAAGCCAATGCAGCCACATAGAAAGGTCATATGTAAGTCTTCTTACCAATAGCCTCGGCTGAAGTCCTAGCCAACAGCCTATGTCAGCCACCAGCCATGCAGGGAAGCAAGCTTACAGATAATTACAGCTTCCAGCCCAAGTCACCTCCTGGTCTTCGAGTCTTCTCAGATAGGCGCCAGATACCATGGACCAGAGATAAGTTGTCCCTGTCATGAACTTTCCAAATTCTTGACCCACAGAATCCATGAGTATGATAACATTCCTGTTGTTTTATGATACTGAGTTTGGGGAAGCACAGATTTTTGTTCAGCAGTCAATAACCAGAACACTTCGCCAGATACCTGAGGGCAAGACCAACTTAAGGCTACTTGAGATGAAACTAGGCTTTAGGGGTTTTGAGGGCAACAAAAGTATTATAAATTCAGGCTACCCCCCCCCCCCCCCGCTCGAGGCTGTTTGTAACTGTGAATTATTAGGAGGGATATTTTGTCCCTCTACACAATGCCATGGTTCAAGAGTGACCATTTTCCTTGTGGCCCCATGGTTAGGTGGTAGGAGTTGGGAACAGGCATTTTCTAGCTCACTCTTACGTAAACTGAGTGTTTATCCCTTTCATTCAGGGGAGCTATAATTATATTCCTCACTCTGGGTAGGTTTTGGGTTTCATCTGTTTTCTGCTCCCTGCAAATTCAAGAAAAAGAAAAAGAAAAACAAAACTTAAGGTGCTTAAGATTACCAGGTTTGACAAGTGCCCTCAAAGTGAAACTGGTTTCACTGCTTTTTTTTTACCTAGGTTCCCATTTTAACTTGGGTTTTGGTCTATGTGTCTATTTCCACCCCTTCCCCTAGCTCTTTAATGCTTTGCATATGAAAAATGGAATTTCTGGTGGTTTTCAGCAGATGGTTTGGTCGGGACCTTGTTGTGGGTTGAATTGTGTCCCCCATCCCAAAATTTATATACTGAAGTCCTAAACTCCACTACATCAAATGGGACTGTTTTCAAACATAGGGTCTCTAACTAGGTGACTAAGACAAAATGCAGCCATTAGAGTGGGCTCTAACTCAATATGGCTAGTGTCCTTTTAAGAAGAGGAAATTAGGACATAGACGTGTACAGAGGGAAAACGATGTGAAGACAGAGGCAGAAGACAGACATCTACAAGCCAAGGGAGGGACCTCAAGAGAAACCAATCCTGCCAACACTTTGATCTCAAACTTCTAGCCTCCAGGACTGTGAGAAAGTAATTTTCTGTTGTTTAAGCCACCCGGTCTGTGGTACTTTGCATGGCAGCCCTGGCAAACTAATATGGAACCCTCTCCCCACTCCTTTGTTTGGTTGATCAGTAGTTGAAAGTACCATTAATACCAATTTATTAAAGGACCGGCTATTCAATTTGTATTTTTTTTGCAACTTCTATGCTTTTTCTAACTTTTCTCCTGCTGTTTCCGTGTATTATTCTGTATGACTCCAAATATTTTAATAATACAGCCTCTTGTTGTATAGGTTCTAAATAATGCTACATTGATCAGTGGTTCAACCAACAATGCATTGCATTTTGCCCAAGACTCATGAAGGTTTCAAGCTACTCGAATAACAGAGCAGCTTAAAGTTGCAATTGGGATAACATCAGGGTGGTTATATTTAGTAATTATATTATTAAGATATTTTAAATTTAAGAAACCCCTCATTAGTCCATCTAATTTTTGGACATTTAGTTCTAAAAATAAATCCTTGAAAAACTTGAAGGAATCATTATTTGTTGCTTCAATGAATTCAAAATGTACAACATGGGCAATGAATCAATTTTTTTCAGTGGAAATCTTATGAAGGCTTTTCTAAAAATTTCGAATTATTTTTGGAGATAATAAGATGTAACACAGAAATAGATGGAGAATCGAAAACAAATACTTGTTTTATCAAAGTAAGTGGCATTAGTTCTAAGTACCAAGTGAGTCACAGTTTCTGTTCTTTCAGACCAATTTAACTTCAGTATAATAACTCAGATTTAATGAAAGTGTCCTCACAATGTGTGGAGAAAGTGTCGTGATCTGTGTATGCATCTGTCTGGAGAGTTTTGGAATTCTGGGGGCCTCTAATAATGAATTATGCTAAAATGAGGCTTTAAAAAGGAAAAGAACTTATTTTCTTATATTGAGTAACTTAGGGCATTTCCTTATTAAACCAGAGCATTGCAAAATTTCAGAAAAGGGATGGAATAAAAATATAGTTCCATAATGAAAATAAAATCAAGTTTCCTGGAAAAGTAAAGTATCCATCTTGATCCTTAAGAACATAGGAAGAGGAATGTTCCACTTGGAAGTAGGGAGAGGAGCCCAGACTTCTGCTCAGGCAGCGAGAGAGGGGAGGGCCAGGAGCTAGAAGAAGAGTGTTCTGGAGAAATCCATGCAAGGGCAAGGCAGAGTCTGGGGCGGGGAGAACTCGGCTGCCACTGAAGGCTCGTGGGACAGGCCTCCCGGACGCCTTCTAGATCTTCATTTAGGAGAGCAGAGTGCCTTTTGGCAGAGTTGTGATTTTTTCACTTCACCCCAGTGGCGTGAAATGCTCTTGATCAGGTTCTATTTCTGGAACAATCTACTAATAATCCTTAGTAGGCCTTTCGTAGGCCCCTTATCCCCCAGACATTCTGTCTGAGTGTTGATCTGTGAAATCCCTTCAATGGGTCAAAGAGCCATGGCTCCACAATGAGAGATAAAAGGCTTATGGGGAAAATTCACTGAGTAAAAACTCATTCCTACCCTTTTGGGAACAGACAATCAACCGAGGAGAATCACTGACCGATATGAGAGGTTTTCATAGTTTTGGGAACTGCAGGCAGCTGGCGTAGAGGAGTGGGGAGAGAGGAGAGCTCAAGTTTCTCTTGTCTACCTGCGCTTCTTTCTCTTCAGTGTTTGGTGACAAATAGATTCTGTGAAGGTATTTTCATGTGGGAGGCTCGATGGTGCATCTAAGCCCACGGTGCCGCCTGGGTTGTGAAGCAGAATTTATGAAGCTGATTTTGCTGTTGTCTTATTCAATTCCTAGTGCCCCCAACAGTATTCATACAGAAGCTCATTTTCTCAGAGTACAGTGAACCGATGTCTCATGAATGCATGCAAACCAACTTCCCTAATTTATTGTGATTGATTCAAATGAGCGGTCATCTCTCATTTTTTTTTACAAGTCAGCAGCAGTTACTTATTAGGTATTATATTATTTCACTTCATATTCTCCCTCTACAAAGCCTTTCAGGCTACTTGCAAGAACACTTCAACATTAACCATTCCATTTTGCTCATCACTGGGAGGGAACAGGAAGTCTGGTGTGACCAGCTGGAGGAAGCTGGTGATCCACACCATCAACCCGCCAAACGACGCTGACCCAGCGAGGTGTCTTCAGGCAGCAACAATCAGATTTTGTGATTGAAATCATACCAACGCAGGAATTCACTTTGCACTGCCTCACTGAGTCATTTTTTAAAAGGGTACTTGGTAACCCAAATAAGTCTTTCTATAAATGGAAGAAACATCTTTGAGGGATGTGGAGGTCTTCCAAGTTCCTCATTCTATAGCCTTCCTCTCAAAGTTGCCCAAAGCCTGTTTTCTAACTTTCTGAATTTTTTAAAATGACATGAGAACTACATTCTCATTGTAAAAGACAACATGAAGCATACAGATATTAAAATCCATCTTCTCTGAAGAGATTTTAATACCTCCTTTTCTGGAATAGAAGCTCTTTCTTTGTGGCTCTGGGAAGTGGTGAGAAGAGCAGGGCACCTCCTCACATCTCTTTCTGCATCCTTCCCTGTATTAGTCAGAAGAGGCTCTGTTGTGCGGTAGTGATAAGCAGACCCTGAAACCACACACAGCTCACTCAGGCAGGGTCTACTATAGGTTCGGCAGTTTACAGGGAAGCTCTGTTCCAAGTGATGACTTGGGAATCCAGGTTGCTTTCACCTTACAGTGACTCTACCTGGAACACAAGACTTCTAGCAACACTGAAATAGGACATGAGAGAGAATTGCTGTAGACTGGAAATGGCACACATCACTTGTTTCCAGTTCATTGGCCAGAGCCTGTGTATGGCCCCAAATTAACTTCAAGGGAGCCTGGAAAGTGTTCCTGTGTGCCCAGGAATGAGAGGAAAAATAATTATGATGAGCACTGCTAAATTTCTACCATACTCCCTCCCACCCTAATGTTCTGTCTACCTCAGCCCCCAGGCACTCAGCAGTGATGATCCCAAATGTCCTCAACTTGTTTGTAGGTATCGCTATACCCATTCCTGAGCTCTGAGCTCTCTGAGGAACCTCAGAGGCTAAGAAAGGAGGAGGTTCGCAGAGTAGGTGTGGCATGCGGAAGGGAACTAAATCCCTTGACGGGTGAGTTCCCAGGCTTGAGAAGGGACAAACCACCAGAAGAGACTAACTTCCCTTTCCCTAAACATACTTACCCTCTGGCCCTACCCAGTATGATAGGTGGTATGGTAGTTTTCCGTCTGATCCCGCTACTCTGTAATGATGGGGGTTGTGCAGTTTTCTCCCATGAACTTCAGTTTCTAGAGGGGAGAATCTGATTTTCACTTAGCCCTTGAGCATAGACAATAATGGAAGAAAATTTTTGAAATACTCGAGATTTACCCTTAGAGGCCTATGAACTTCCTGTTTATGCTTCTAAAGTATCCCATGCCTCTTTATTCTGCCTCCCAACTCCAGCTTTCCTTCCCACTTCACACATTTAGTTACCTACACTCAGTGAAAACACACACACACAAGTCAGCTTCAGAAATTCTCTCCCTAAATCAGTTTCCAAAGTCCCTTTTTTTTCCCTCCCCAAGTCGTCCAACCTTTCTCAGCTCTAGTGGAGCCAGATAATTATTCATGATGTAAATACCAGGTACAATTTTTGGTTATAAAAGCCTTTATTAATTCACAATTTAATCTAGATGTCATTTATGGGCAAACATTTTAATTAGGCTATTAATTCTATTAGCGTGTTTGAGTTTATATATCCTCTGCAATAAAAATTTTCTACTTTCTTCATTGGTCCTCATTCTCTAATTTTCTGTGATTTAATGCCCTCTGTTACATAGTTTTAATACCATGATTTTTGGCAATCTATCTCCATCCCTTAGAAAAGTTAGGGCTTTCTTAAACATGATCCAGCCCCTTACTCTGTGAGCATGCATTGTTAGATTTGTAGATAGGGAGAAAGTGGTTATAGACAATTTCTCCACATCTGTGAGGAGGTTGGTTGAAATCTAAAGGAGAGTTAAAGAGGCATTTGAAGAAGTGCGGTGACCTCTCTATTGAGGGAGCAATGTCCCTTTGGTAGTAAGCACATCAGAATCCACCACTCAGGTCCCTCTCTGCCCAAGCCTATGCAGATGTGTCTATAGGATGAGGTCCAATAGCCCTTGTGCATTAAGCTGGATGGGCAAAGACAATTTCACCTTAGCTCTTTTAAACTTCCCAAAGTGGAGAATGCAAGTCCAGCATCTCAGAATTCTGAGATTCCAGGGATGTGTTCTCTAAACATCAGAACTCCCAGATTCCTGTCTCCATCAGGAAAGTGCTTTAGAGAGTTTTTATTCACAATGTGTAACATAAAAAGTTTTCACATAAAAAGAGAAGTATGAAAGATGTAGCTAAACAGAGGTAAAACCGACCATTTTAAGATCTCCTTTCCCCAAACTGGATGCTTTGAGAGGTTCAGTGACTTCTCTTGGGCATGCAGTAAGAGGTGCGGCTAGATCTCTGGGTTCTCAAGCTACTCTTCTGACCACAAGACCACACTTCCTTCCTCTCCTGCTGATATGCAGAGAAGAATGTAAAATGTAAGCAGCCAGAGTGGTGACAAGTGCATGAAAGAAAACAACACAGTGTTACTGAGCAAGAGTACAAAATAAAAGCTGAATTTAGATGGCTCTTTTAAGAAATTGCTTTATAAATTCAATAGGAAGCTCTCAATATGCAATTTAAATGAATGAAACAACTTATTAAAAACCTGCCATATGCTAGGCACCCTGGTAAGTACCAGGGATACAAAGACTGCACAAAATGAAGTTCCTACTGTCATGCGTTTGAAATCATCACTAAACAACGAAGAGCAGCGTGGTAGACATTGTAGCCCGGCCCAGATTCCCTTTATAGGCTGGGGCAGCCACCCTCCAGTTGCTGCGAGGGCTGTGGCTAACAGCTCATACCTGTGACTTTCTCCAGAGTCTTGACCTTGGCTAAGTGGAGCCACTTCACTGGAGAGTCCTGAGAGGTTCTACTTCTCCCCTGTCCAAGGGTAACCAAGGAATGACTCATTTCCACTCTTCCACATTCCTTCCCAGACTCTACCTAGCTCAGCTCCTCACTCAGCCCTTTCCTATTCTGCTTCTTCCCCTCCTCCAGCTTGTCCTAAAGAGCATTCACTCAATAAAGTACACACACCAGAACCCCTTTCTCAGGCTCTGCATCTACAGAATCCAACCTTAAACAATAGGTGTTTCTTTAAGTTACAGAGTAGTTTCCTAGATGCATTTTCTAGGGTAAGACTGGTAACATTATGCAGTTCCATACAAGTTTTAAAAGACCCCAACATTTTCAACCATCTATAGGACATTTAATATGATACCCCATGTCCCCTCCATTTTCCTTCTAAAGACTAAACAATACTATTTTTCAATGTGACCTTTCAGTTAATATTTTTGGTACTTAACAGATATTCTTGCCACCTCTTTCACTCCCTCGCCTTCGGATATGGCCTGCACTCTGCCTATGGAGTGTGTACCTACTTTTACTTTAACCTGAGCACCCAACCCCCACACCTCATGGCCTTTCTCTTGCCTTCTGAAATAGCCTGCACTCTGTGGAGTATATATCTCTCCAAATAAATTCTACCTTTACTCAAAAAAAAAAAAAAAAAAAGATATTCTTTGGGGAATAGACTAATATAGAACAGTAAATATGTATGTATCTACATGAAGGCTATGTGTTTTAGCACTTTCCCACAATTGGGTGGTCATTACAAGCCATTTCAGTAAAAAAAAAAAAGTTTTTTCATACTCATTATAGAACAATAGAATAAAAACTATCTAGGGAGAGATGCTCAATATTGCTAATTATCAGAGAAATGCAAACGGGAACTACAATGAGGTTTCACCTCACATTGGTCAGAATGGCCATCATTAAAAAATTCACAAATGATAAATGCTGGAGAGGGTGTGGAGAAAAGGGAACCCTCCTACACTGATGGTGGGAATATAACTTGCTGCAACTGCTATGGAAAGTAGTTGGGAGATTCCTTAAAGCACTAAAAATAGTTACTATATGATCCAGCACTCCAACCCTGGGCATACATCCAGATGGAAGCTTAATTCAAAAAGATACATGCACCCCAATGTTCATAGAAGCACTATTTACAATAGCTAAGACATGGAAGCAACCTGAATGTCCATCAACAGATGACTGGATAAAGAAGCTTTGGTATATTTATACAATGGAATACTACTCAGCCATAAAAAAGAATAAAAGAATGCCATTTGCAGCAACCTGGATAGCCTTAGAGATTATCAGACTAAGTGAAGTAAGTCAGACAAAGACGAATATTATATATCACTTATTATAAAAATAATACAAATGAATACAAATTTTATATATAAAACAAACAGACTCACAGATACAGAAAACAAACTTATGGTTACCAAAGGGGAAAAGAGTGTGGGGGAGGGATAAATTAGGAGTTTGGGATTAGCAGATACAAACTACTATATATAAAATAGACAAACAACAAGGTCCTACTGTACAGCACAGGGATCTGTTTTCAATATCTTATAACAACCTATAATGAAAAAGAATATGAAAAAAGAATATATATACGTATAACTGAATCTCCGTGCTATACACCAGAAACTAATACAACACTGTAAATCAACTATACTTTAAAAAAAAAAAAAGAGAAACCTATCTGGGGGAAACTGGTGGTCTTACTGTTGAGGCAATCACCCTTAACAAACCTGTAACCAGGTGTTGGATGGGAGATTTTGGCTATTGTGTGCCTTATTCATGCGTTTTAACAATAAACTGTGACTGCATGATAAAGAACACTGTCAATGCAAACCCTATTAAAATTAAACATATTTTTACTATAATACTAGTATTTATGGTAGAGGTAACTCCTGCTGATATACCCCTAGCCCTCACAGTCTGGTCCCTCTAAACAATCAAATTCTCCTTTTTGACTCTCCTGTGTAGTTAATGCATAAACATTCCACCCACCAACACCTTAAATATTAATCAATGAGGTTAAATTATTAGAAATGAGATTAAAATATCAGAGCCATCTCCAAAATATGCCTCTCCTCCGACTCCGCACAAGAGATGATTGATTATTTAAAGACAAGGACAGGGCAGTGTTAAAGAAAAAAATTATTCATGACACTTGTTAGAGACATTCAGGCAGACTTTATTCAAGGGAGGCAACCTCAGTGAGGTTTCGTGTAGCAGGTAGAGATCTGGTCCAATTTCAACTCCAACAAGGATAAGTGCGGATTTACAGCCAAGGAGGAGGGTAGGGGTCAGTGGATAGAAAATTAATTAAAGAAATCATCAGGGGTAAGGAGGATTCATGCTAGAAGACTCAACAGAATTCTTGCTAATGGCAGGCCAGAGTGATAAGATATTGGGGGGGGGATTTTCAATAAGCCGATTTAGCAGCATTCTTGCTCAGACAGAGTCTAGGAGAACAGAGGGGAAAGCCCAAGGGCTGGCCGAGTCCAGAGGAGGATTCAGAAGCCTGGTGAAAATCAGGTCAAGAAGGGAGGCTGTCAGCCATAACCAAGAGTTGACGGAGGTTATAAAGTTAGTGCAACAATCACTAACCCTTAGCGTGTCTTGTTACTGTTCTAAGAGCTTTGCAATATTAATTTGTTTAATCTTCACAATAATCATATGCATAGATACTTATTACCCCCATTTTATAGGTGAGAAAAATGAGACCCAGCAAACTTAAGCAACTTTCCCAAAGCCTCCCAACTGTTAGCTGAAGGATTTAAACCTAGGAAGTCTGGTTACTGAATCCATTGTCTAACCAGTAAGACATACTGCCTTTTTGTGTGAGAGAGAAGAATTAAAACCTAAGAGCTGGAGACAGGCTTTACAGCTGATGGAGTGAGCTGGAAGGTCTAATAGAATAATTTATAATCTCATCTCACTGGTTACTGTACCATAGTTACAGACAGAATTTTAGATTAAGTAGGTCAGTTTCTAAGATGAGCTGCAGCCCCTTAAATGAAGAGAGAGCTGAAAGTATGGGTAATACTTATTAAAATGCATGAAAATGCCAATGTTTCCTTTTAAAAAAAAACAGTTCTTATTGGACATTGGTATATTTGCATTTTAAGAGGAAAGAAACTGCAAATCTTGGAAAATTCTCATCTTTGAAAACTCTCTGAGGGCTCATTAAAAGTGGAATTTGTTCATTGTCTAGGGCATTAGAAGGTGCTGCATGTATGTAGCCTCATTAGGATTTTGTATTTAGTGCCTCTGGTTTATAATGTCATTTATTATGCAAAGAACACAGCATTATGGCCATAATCTGAAAACACAGAGACAGCAGTTACAAAGTAGGTCTCAGAAACAAGATTACCAGTTCGGAATGGAAACAGAAGGAAACGCCAAGTCCCACATTTTAGAAGTGAGTTGCATTGTAAGTAGCATCTCCTTTCTTAATGTATCTCCCCCCACCCCACATTGGCCCAAGGTTGTTGCTATCATCAGAACCACTCCTCTAAAGTAAGAAATGATCTCTCAAAAATATTTCTGTTTTTTGGAATGCTTAACAGTATCACACCTTTAAAGCTCTAACGTAGGTTACTTTCCAGGTGTTAGCATGGAGCAAAAGATTATAATATAGAACAGATTTTGCTTGAGTGAAAGGAAAGAAAATGAGCAGGTCTGGCATGTTGGGTATTGCATGGAGGATGGCCTATTCAGGTTGAAGGACACAGTGGCTCTGAGTTATAAGGCACATCGTAGGAGGCAATCTGCAAAGGACGAGGTTTCTCAGAACGCATTTTGACGTTGCTGATGATCAGGAAGCTTTTTTTTGAGGGATCTGGAATGTCCTTTTGCAAGGTCATGAGATGGAGTCTTATGTATTTGGGATCATTGAAGAGTTGTTTTGCTTAATGTGGTAGAGATAATTGGTTCACCCTTTGCAGTGGACATCTTTTGAAGTGAGTCAACTGAAAATAAACACTCACCTTCCACCTAACTGCCCCAGTCTGGTGATCCCGGGTGAAAAGACCAGGCCAACCACCCCCCCAACCTCCACGTGTCTCCACCATCACTCCCACTTCATATAAGGTGGTTCCTTCATTCTGTCTCTCAGCTGCAGTGCACTGTACCCACCATGAATATTTGACCCAAGCTGGACCAGTCAGAGCAACTTCCCTGCGAATATGGAATTGAGGTGGGTGCAGAGTAGCAGGAAGGAAAAAAGAGAGGCAAGGAGGAGATTGATTCAGTTTCCCTGTTAGGCAGAGTGGTTACTCAGTTGTGGGGAGACTTTCTGCCAGGCAGACGGGGAAATAGAGAAAGCTAGGGGACGTGGACAGAAGAAGGAGACAGACACAGAGATACAGAGGAAACCCAGGTGTGGCTCTTTTCTGAGACTGAACATCCCTTTATGCTTTTGTGAGTTACCTCTGTATCATTATAATAAATTCTCCTTGTTCGTTTAATTTAATTTGCTGGGATTTTTTTTTTGTTAATGACTAAAAGAATCTCAACTGGATACACCCTTTTCTCTCATTACCATAATGCTATTTAGTTAGATTGTTTTTCTCTTTGTGAACCAGGTGGGAAAAGCAGCAAATTCTTCCACTACACAGTTCCTTCTGGCTGTGACTTCCGTATTTTATAGCTCATGGAACATGAAAATCACTTCAACTTTATTAGTTCCCCTTGCACCTGATGTATGGGAGCATTGTTGGTATTTAAACTGAGAAATATGGTTTAAAATTGAGATAATAATGTGAAAGCACTTAGCATGAAGCCTTCCCAGTAGTTAGGAGGTAATTAGGTTCCACTGGATACAAGGAAGAGACTCACTATGTTATTATTATTATTTATTATTATTATTATTATTATTTTATTTTATTTTATTTTATTTTTTTTAAACAGTGAGGTTTTGGAAGGATATCAATAGAAAAGGAATCTCTGCTAACAGCTGAGGTCTGGCTTGGCAACTCTACGAACTGGACTTTCTAGTTAGCCTCTCAGGAGCAGGAATTTGTTGACCTTACACCATTAAGGTGGCTAAATTTCTCTTTGTCTCCACATTTACTGCTCCTGCCTCTGCTGACACAATTATTCCCCTTTCTTTCAGCCCCCTTTCTCTACCTCATTGGTTCTCCTCACTCATCACGTCTCCTTTCTTGTAGTTTCAGTTTCTTATATAAGTTTTGGATGCTGGTGACCCATTATAGCCCTGACTACCATTTCTTATCAGGGTGTTTTTATTCCTCCCAGCTTTTATGTCACCTACACCTGGCTGATTCTCTCTCTTTTTTCCTCCCTTTAACATTTTGGAAAGAGGGAGTCTGATTTCGCTAGTTAATCTGTTTCAGAGGAGCACTTGTATTACTCTTCTCAGAATGTCTTGGTTTCCTTGAGCCTCTGTGTGGGAGGTCCTCAGTCCAAAGTCAGAGCTGGATGGAATTAGTGATGACAGGTGTTACGAAAGAGCTGCGAGGTCTCACGGTAGATCTGGCAGCCCAGAGCTGCCTCCTCAGGAGAGACTGTGGACAGGAGTCACTTGTTTAAGACAGCTCTCAATTAGTCTTTCTTTTCATTCTTTCTTCCCTTCTCTTTTCTTTCTTTTCTTCTTCCCTTCTCTTTCTTTCTTCCTCCCTCCCTCTTTCTTTCCTTTCTTTCTTTCCTTTCTTTCTTTTCTTTCTTTCTTTCTTTCTTTCTTTCTTTCTTTCTTTCTTTCTTTCTTTCTTTCTTTCTTCCTTCCTTCCTTCCTTCCTTCCTTCCTTCCTTCCTTCCTTCCTCCCTCTCTTCCTTCCTCCCTTTCTTTCTCTTTCTTTCTTTCTCTCTCCCTTTCTTTCTTTCTTTCTTTCTTTCTTTCTTTCTTTCTTTCTTTCTTTCTTTCTTTCTCTTTCTTTCTTTTTCTTTCTTTCTTTTTTTCCCTCCCTCCCTCCTTTCTTTTCTTCCTTTCCTTTCTTTCCTGTCTTCGTTTCCTTCCAGCATAGTGACCTGAGAAAACACCTTTCTCGAACTGTTCCATCTTTCACGTTTGTATGGTCCTTATGTATTTGCAAACTCCCCAGAAAATGACTTGTGCCTAGAGATTTTTCAACTTTCTCGTGGTACAGTACTTCTCAAAATGTGGTCAATGGACTCCTGGGGAAATCCTCTCTGGGGTCTGCAAGGTCAAAATTACTTTCATTATAGTGCTAGGATGGTACAGTCTTATAATCTTGTTTCTCCGTGTGGATATATGCACTAATGGTGTAAAGCAATGGCGGTTAAAATTGCTGGTATCTCTGTATGACCCAAAGCAGTGTCACCAAATTGTACTAGGGGTCATTGTTTTATCATTGTCACGCGCTCCCAGTAAAAACCAAATCACACCCACACCCACCCACACCCACACACACAAAGCCAGTTTCCCTTAAGAATGTCCTTGATGGAGCAGGAAATTATTTTATTAAATCCTGACGCTTGGTTATACATTTTTAAATATTTGTCCTTGATGAAGCAGTAAAATGATTTATTTCACTAAATCTTGAAGCTTGGTTATACATTTTTAATATTCTGTGTTTAAAAAATGAGAAATATGCATAAAGCACTTCTGCACACAGAAAAGTGTAATAGTTGTCTTAAGTAAAAGAACTTGTGCGATTGCTTGAGATATGAGCTGGACTAGCTGCTTTTCTTGTGGGACATCATTTTCACTTCGAAAAAAATGACTGACAGAAAAACTATGGTTATTTAGACTTGGGCATTGGGCAGATATTTCATTAAAAATGCATGAAGTGAATCTGTCACTTCAAGGAAAACAGCTGACAGTGTTTATTGCCAATGAGAAAAAATTGGAATGAAAATTAGAATTTTGGGAAGTGTATACACTACTGTGAGCTTGATAGTTTCCCAATACT
This sequence comes from Camelus ferus, assembly GCF_009834535.1. Lineage (NCBI taxonomy): Eukaryota > Metazoa > Chordata > Mammalia > Artiodactyla > Camelidae > Camelus > Camelus ferus. Next base: position 48,422,987 of record NC_045697.1, on the reverse strand, counting down.
CAAAGACCACTATGAGATTGGTGGTGATATTAGTGAATATAATTTTTGATATTGTATGTTGAAATATGTTAATATTTTGAAGATTTGCCTAATTCAGTGATGCAGTCCTTTCCAAAATGACCAAAGCTTTATGTTACAAAATCATGCTGGGTAAAAGACCCACTCTAAATGCAAGATAGACTACAGGAGTTTATCATAATAGAGTTTAAAATTTCATTATATGGTTTCAGATTCCACGTTATAACTAACCTTTAGGAAATTACCACTTTTTGAGTTTTAGTGTAGCATCAAAGAAAAATACCCACAACTACCTAAAAGGATTATTAAAATGTGTGTACTCCTCCACTTTCTTTCTTTTTTTAAAAATTTATTTATTTATTTATTTATTAATTTTGACGTATAGTTGATTTACAATGTTGTGTTAGTTTCAAGTGTACAGCAAAGTGATTCAGTTATACATATACATATGTATTCTCTTTCAGAATTGTTTCCATTATAGGTTATTACAAGATATTGAATATAGTTCCCTGTGTTCTACAGTAGGTCCTTGTTGCCTATTTTATATGTAGTAGTGTATATGTGTTAATATGCAACTCCTAGTTTATCCCTTCCCCCTACCTCTTACCCCTTTTTTTGCCTTGGTTTGTTTTCTATGTCTGTGAGTCTATTTCCGGTTTGTAAATAAGTTCATTTTTATCATTTTTTTTAGATCCCACATATAAGTGATGTCATACAATATTTGTCTTTGTCTGACTGACTTAGTACAATAATCTCTAGGTCCATCCATGTTGCTGCAAATGGCGTTATTTCATTATGTTTTTTGTCTGCATACTCCTCCATTTTCTAATAATATAATCTGTGTGGGTCAGATTTTCTTCATATTCTTAAAACAACGTATTGCAACAGAATGAATGTAAAGGAGATGTTAGAAGCCAGTTGTCTTCTAACAACCCAAACATTGAGATTTGCTAAAATGTAAAACATTGCCTCCTTTTCACACTACTTTTTTTTGTTTTGTAAAATATAGTTATGTTTTATAAAAATGGTATTTATGCCAACAAGTAGTGGGATTATTATTTATTTTTGATAGAATCTATACAGAGAAATTTAAAGAATTTTTCAGTTCTAATTTCTAATGCTTTAAGTATTTATTGCTCTAATCCACCTAAAATAAATTCTTTGAGGTCCTCAATAATGTTTAGGAGTGTAAAGCAATGGTGTGCAGGAGCTGTGTGGCACAGGCTTGTGACAGCCAAGGTGAGCATCTCTTTCCAACTGTGCGCAATGACATCATATTGATGGCTTAAAATTAGACATGGAGAAAGTATTTACAAAACAGAAACCGGCAAAAGTACAGAGAATTAAAAACTGTTTATTAAACACTTACCAGTATATTACTCTGTAAAGGAACCTTGAGATCAAAATACGGGTGAGCCACTGGTCTAGGGGCTACTTCTAACTCTCTCCTCTGTTGCCTTCCCTTGGGGACTCTTCCTGAGTTGTTCTTCCATTCATTCAATAAATATTCACTGAGTATCTCTATTTTCCTAGCATTATGCTGGAAAAGGCCCAGTTAAACAGTTTAGAAATGGAAAGGTCTCCATTTAGCAGGGATATTAGAAAGCAGACAATCACAGAATTCTGTAATGCTTGTTGTGTTAGGAAGTTGTTAATGACAGTAAAATGGGAGAAAAATTTCCAACCTAGACTGAGGGATGGGAACAGGTGCGGGAATCCTAGGAAGGTGTGTGTACCAGCCAGAAAACTGTCAGGAGATAGAAACTGCACCAGCACTTAACACAAGGAATTGTTAATCAGGTACAAGGTTGTTAACTAGGTAACAGAAAAAAAACAAAAGGAAAATGCTGAATTATTAGGGAAGCAGCAATTGTAGGAAGCAGCTACCACTCTGAGGCTGGTGAAATAAGAAGAGGCTGGAATTAGTTTAAAACTTGGAAACCTGGGTAGGGACCCATGGACCTGAAACTGAGCCATCAGAGCTTGAGGTACTGCTCAGTTGGTGCTGGTGTCTCTGAGTTTGGAAGAGGAGACTTTTGGGCCTGGAGCCTGATCTCTGAGAAGCGGGTGCCTACCAGCTGGTGCCATTGTTTCTAAACTGGAACAAAATGAGGATGGTTTTACAGGTATAGGAAAAACTGCAAACTGAGTTTGCAGTGATGGAGGGGGAAAAATGGTGCTACCAAGGTAAAGAAATGGTGCTAGGGTAAAGTTTACGGGCTCAGAAAGCAGGCAGAAACACGCAGCAAGTCCGTTTATCATCCTCCAGCTTTGCAGTACCCTTGTAGAGCACCCTATTAGCAGTGCCCAAAGGAAGCCAGCTGGCAAAGCATAACTATGATTTGGGGAGATTCTGTACCAGCATCATTAAGCAGAGTACAGAAAGGTGCATTTGCAGCTGCGAGATAATAGCTTAGAAACTGATACAGTGTATCCCTGGCTACCCAGCAGCCATACTCACCCTACTACACATATCCGATGTTCTAGTCACCAACAATAAGAACTCCACCCAAGATTCAACTCACCTTTACATAAATGAAGACATTTTTACCTTCACGCTAATGATCATTGAATCAATTACTGGGAGTCAGTCATGCCACCTGTCTCTGGCCCATGTCAGTTACTCAGCAAATTCAGTCATAGTCTTGCCTGAATATTCTTCTACTAAAGACTAAACTGTAACGCTAAACTCCAGTAAAATAATAAGGGGAAATGAAAGAATAAAATTATTTCTCTCTCTCTCTGCCTACTTGTACGTACACAAGCGCACATATATAATAAAGCTGCTACAGTATTTATTTCTGTACCTGGTCATAAGACCATAGGTGGTATTTATAACTTCTCTCTTCCTTTCTATTTTTCATTTGTCGTCAGATAGAACCTTAGCCGAAGGGGTTCTTTGGTAGCATAATCTAAACTTTTCATACTAAAGCATCTGAATGTTCAGTTGTCCAGACTTTACTTTATGGCTGTAGTTTTCCATTATGCTTCATTATTGTACATTGACATACTGAGAGCCTCCTCAGAGAACCCTCTGGTTCCTGGATGTAGCCTTCCCTGCCCCCACTGTGTAGAAGCGACTCAATTTTCTCTCAGGAACCTGGATCCATCATTCCAGTCGTGTAAAGTATACAGCCAGAGGTACAAAAAGCCCCAAAGGGTCAGGTGTCAGTTTCAACTTCTAATTCAATGGAGCCATTGCTGTAACTCCTGGCAAAAATATTCTGCCCTTCAGAACCAAAATCTCCACATCAACAGAACTGAAAATTGCAAGTATGGAAGCAAAATTTCTGTGAGTTGTAACATTGTAAGTGTAACACTGAAAGGATCCATTCACTTCCCCTTTGATTCCTGAACCATTATTTTGGTTACAGAGGAGATAGCACCATATACTGGTTGCTGATTCAGAGTATTTCTTGTATGCTAGAACCCCATCCCTCAACGGTCATTGTAAGCGAGTTCTGGAGGCTAGTCCATCATTCTATTTAGCCAACTGCTTCTGGGTGATGGTCTGTGTGAAAAGAGCAGTGATTTCTACACTGCACTTCTTCAGCTGTGAAATGAGTTCTCTGACCCAGAGCAACATTGTGTGGGGAATGCCAACGATGGTCAATAAAGCATTCTGAAAGTCTAAAAATGGTGCTACTTGCAAAAACATTTACAAACAGGGACGACAAATCCATATCCAAAATACACATCAGTTTCAGTGGGGACAAATCTCTGCCTTCTCCATGATGTAAGGACTCACTGTGATCAGTCTGCACCTGGTAGCTGACTGGTCCCCTGGGGAAGAGAGCTTTATTGAAGACTAAGTGTTGGTCTCTGCTGTTGGCCAGGTAGGCACTCATCAGTAACAAGGTTGCTGGAGAATCGGTTCTTGTCTAACCCAGGAAAGAAATCAAGAGCCAGCCATAGTGAAGTGAAAGTAGATTTATTCAGGGAGATACACACTCCACAGACAGAGTGTGGGCCATCTCAGAGACAAGAGAGGCAGCCCCAGAGCATGGGGTCATCTAGGAAAGTGAGATTGGCCATGAGGTGTAGGAGTGGTGAGTTTTTATGGGCTGGGTAATGTCATATGCTACAAGTAGGAGGATTATTCCAACTTTTTTGGGGAAGGGGTGGGGATTTCCAGGAATTGGGCCACAGCCCACTTTTTGGCCTTTTATGGCCAGCCTCAGAACTGTCATGACACCTGGGGGTGTGTCATTTAGCAGACTAATGTAGTACAATGAGGAAATGAGCAGATAATGAGGCTCAAGGTCTACTGGAAGTTGAATATTCTACCATCTTGGCTCTAGCCAGTTTATGTACTACCCTCAATTGCTGTGTCTTTCTTTTAGTGGTTGTGCCCTGCCCTTTTCCCGCTTGTCTCAACAGTAGCTAGGTCAGTCCATGCTGTTAAGAATGGAATAACCTTGGGAGGGGGAGGGATAGATTGGGAGTTTGAGATTAACAGACACACATTACTATATGTAAAATAGGTAAACAATAAGCACAGGGAATTATATTCAATTTCTTGTAATGAGCTGTAATGGAAAAGAATATGAGAAAAAAAATATATGTGTATGTATATGTATAGGTGAATTGCTATGTTGTACACCTGAAACTAACATTGTAAATTGACTACACTTCAATAAAAAATAAGAATTATAAAAAAAAGAATGGAGTAACCTCCTTTCTTGCCACTGTGACCGCTTTATACATAGGCCCATTGAGCAAGTAGCTGGTGAGAGAAGCTGACATATACAAAATATGTCATTTTTTTCTACCTACCTGGTCATTGAAAGCCTCCACTGCAATGGATACTCTTTGAAGAATATTCACGAATATCTTCACACTCTGTGCCCACTATGAGTGATCCAGCCACTCACATTTTCCCCAGACTCCTTCTCACCAATATTTCAATCCTGTCTTTACCAAGTCCCTGAACCTCCAGCAAAACTGTTAGCCACCACCCATGAATCAGGGTAAAAATCCATACTTCTGGCCATCTCCCAGCTCAGAAAAAGTGGACAGCAAAATGTATTACTGGAAGTTCCCACCTGGGGTGTATTTTCCTTTACTGCTGTCCAGAGACACTCCCGAGTAGGACTACAATGCTGCAAGTAGTGTCCACTCCAGTTTGGCAGCACATTGTTTTACTATCTGTAAATCAAGACTGAGCTTCTCCCTCCTCATTCTACTGGTAATAAGGAACTCCCCTGTGAGGCTACAGATACAGAAGAAGGGGAGGAGCATAAGTCACCTGCTTAGGCCACTTAATTGCACCTTCTGGACCTGCTTGAGCTTGAGCTCAATCTTATATGGACCATTTTCCTTGATGATAGATTGTTTCTGTGCACACCCAACCTCAGGAGGTGAGGAAGGTCCCCCAGTGCATGGGTGGGAAACACAGTTTACATGTAAGGTATTCAGTATCAGTATCAAGCTAGGAGCTGTTTCTGAAAAGGGAGAATTGTTATCTGCAGAGGAGGCACAGATTTGCTTCAAAACCCTGAGTTCCACACTTGATTCTCTGATTGCTGCTTGCCGGAGACTTCCTGCAGATGCTCCAAGTGTCTTATCATTGGGTCACAAAGAGCAAGCTGCACTCAGCCTACACTTGCTCTGGTCTCTTTCAAAACAGACGGCTTTACCGATTACTCGTAAGTGGGATCTAAGCAGCACACTCACGTGTGGTATATATTACCTTAAAAATCCCAGAAGGCCCACCTAGTGCCTCTTCTTTAGTGGTAGACCGTGTGAGGCGCAGTGATGTACCTTCCACTTTGGAGGAGAGATCTTGAGATGTTCCATACCATTTGACTTCCAGGATTCTCACATAGGTAATAAGTCCCTGAATTTTTGTAAGGTTTTATCTACTATTCTCTGGTTCACATATGTCTTACTAAGTCATAGGAAATACTTGCTACTTCCTGTTCAGGTCCTGATCAGTTCCAATCCATATAATGTCATCAATGTGGTGGGCGGGTGTGTGACTTGATGTGGACTGACAAGATGATCATCAACTCTGCAGACTATACGATGGCAGAGAGCAGGAGAGTGATGTAGTAATGAGGCCACATCAGGCAAAAGCAAATGGCTCTGCTAGCCCTTGCGAATTGGCACAGAAAGAGGCATCTTTGGATCAACACCTGCACACCAAGTGCTGGAGACTCTTGATTTATTCCAGAAAAGAGGCTCCATCTAAACAGCAGCTGCAGTTGGAAGCACCTATACTGCCCAGTCTTTCCCAGGGTCCGTCCAACTCGCCTGCAGGCCAAACAGGCAAATGAAATGCAGCTGCAGCAGGTGTCACTACCCCTGCTTTTTGTCAAGTCTTTGATGGTGGTGCTAATCTCTAGGTCCCATCAAGGAGGAGATATTGCTTTTGGTTTATGATCCAAGTAAGGACAGGAACTTCTGGGGCCTTTCACTTGACCTATTTTTACCATCACGGTCCTCAGTGGGTGGAGACTCAATGGGACTGCAGAGAATGTAACAGAATCATCCCAACCGAGTTAGGCGAGAGCTGGGTTATGTATCCACCCACGCAGTCATTGGTTGAGAGCAGTTCTCACATACAGGCAGAGTTGAACTGGAGGCCAGAGAAAATGAACAGGGCATTTGCTACAAAGTTATTTGAACAGGAGTTTCTGAGTTCTGCTTTGAACACATTGAGAAGCTACTGATATCTGGTGGACTGTTGAATTAGTGAGTCTGAACTTCAGGAAAGAAGATCTAGCTCCTCCTCTATACCCCCATGGCCCTGCTCTCACCTCTATCACAGCATTTCCTGTTTGATTTTAATGACCTATATTTATGTGCTTCCTTTTGACCAAACTGTAAAGGGCTGCATCTTTTTTTTTTTCATTGTTCATTGTGGTGCCTGGCACACGGTAACTGTTCATTAAATGTTCATTGAGCCAAAGTGAGTGTTCTACTCATCAATGTTTTTGTGCTGTTTTAGACAACTCTTCCAGAACTGGTGCAGGGAGAGCTGACAGATAACCAAGAGAGTGTCAGCTGCATCTTGGAGGCTGGCACCATGCCTCGCGTATCCCAGTCAAGCTCTGTGTGGGCAGTGGGGAAAACCTTCTCCCAAGGGAAAATTGGAGAGGTCAGAGTCTACAATTAATTTAGAGTGTGCGTGCTAATATTATATTTCCTCTATTAGGATATTATGTGATATAAATGCATTTAATTGACCTTCTTGCACCCCAAAGGAATGCTGTCATTTATTGAAACCATATACATTTCCTAAAATTTAAAAACTGGCTGATAATATTCATATAGAACTTTGTCTCCTGAGAACAGTAACAAAAAAAGAATTATCAGTAGTATATGAATCACATTGATTTTTGCAAATAGGAAATTATCACCCGCTCAAAACCCACGTATGAAAGGAAGTGCATTTGGTCTGAAATAGAACGTCCTTGTATATTTTAGAGTCATTGGAACCCAACGGTCGAGTTCCCTCAGTTGCATTAACAAATCAACAGGTGTTTGATTCCTAGTACTTGTGCGACTGGTTGGGATAAGCTCAAAAGTTACCATGATCCAGTGGCTTCTGGGAACACACAGTGCTATTGTATACCTATGGAGAAATAAGACAATAGTATTACTCTTGTTCTATATGTCACATGCTACAATACACCAACAATTTTATACTTTTCAGTTGTGCGTCACTTTAGGGTTTTTGTTTTTTGTTTTCCTAATGGCATCATGTAAAGGATTAGCATAATTCGGAGCCAGAATTGTCCCATACAGCTGTCTGGTTTCCCTGGCATGTTGCTGATCTGCATTTGGGTCATAAATATCTCGGAAATGTCTGACCTCTAGACCTGTAGGGGAAAGTGAATTAAGCCTGCGAGAAGCAGCACATAGCTCTTTTCCTGGGTGACCCACTTTGTTCCCTTCTCAGAAAAACATGGAAAAAAGACAGCTGGGTGGAGACAGCCAAAGCCATTTGGTTGTAGAAATGGGCGATAAGGAAAGACAGAGTACAGATTTGCAAGAACAGCGATATAAAAAGAAAAGCAAAGAGAAAGAAATAGGACGTTAATGGAAGTGCTCTTGTATGAAATAAATAAGCAATGGTAATTCTCATTTAAACATTTTATGAGTATAATATTCATCAAATTATACTGATGTTGATTCTCAGGTGTTGCAACGATAGTCTTGGCATGTGAAATTTGTTTGCATAGTTTGTGTCCAGGTTGGTTCACCCAGTTACCTAATAAGGACAAGGGTTAGCTGGCCAGTTAACTCTATAGAGAGAAAAGATCTGTTTCTTGCTATAGCTTGTGTGCTATCACATGCAAGTCTCTCCAAAGTACAGGTCATTGAGCATGTGGCTAGTTCAGTATAATCTGTTACAACTTTTGAAAGAACAACTCAAAGCAGTTTTCCCCCTGGTATGTATAATAAGATAAATAACAATAAGAAATAATAGGGAGTGGGGGTGTAGCTGAGTGGTAGGGTGTGTACTTAGCACCCACAAGGTCCTGGGTTCAATCCCCAGTGCCTCCATTAAAAAAATAAATAAAAAAGAAATAATAGTTAACCTTACTGAGCCCTTACCAAATGCAGTATACTTAAACTCTTTATATGTATCATTTAACCCTCATCAAACTGCTATTCTCATGTAAGAAAATAGACTAAAAAGTTAAGTAGCTTGCAATGTAAATCATTCAGATATTAAACAATTAAGCCGGAATTTGAACCCTTCCCCCAAAATAATAATTTATGTTTGTCAAGCATTTTATGACTTACTAATGGAAATTTACAAATATGCATTCACTTAATCTTCCCAGACAGTCTTGTGAAATAGCCAGGTGTTATTATCCTATTTTTACAAATACGGGACTGGAGGCTTTGAGAAGTCACTAAGCTAGTCAGTGTCAGGGTCACTATTCAAAGCTGAGTCTGCGGCTTTCAGGTTTCAGAATCTTTCAACTCTTAGACAGCTGAGATCAGGCATATGTGCATTTATTGTGAAGTTAAGGTCTGTATAGTATAAAATGCAATGTAGATTTCATAATTATCCAGATTATTCAGAGCCTACAGGGCCCAGCCACTTCATCTTTGCTTAATGAAATTAATGAATGAAGTGTTATAAGCAGATGTAATATTATATTCAATCCAACAGAGTATCGGTGCAATACTAGAAAGCTTACATTCTCCACTACGTATTTCATTACGCGTCCTGACTGGTGGAACACAACTTCTCTGTAGTTGGATTATCTGAAAAGAATTGTTTTCCTAATAATTCTCAAAATTTTTAGATAATAAATGTATTTGTCTTAATTTAATGCATTATTTAGCAATCATTTACAGTTTAGATAAAAATCATATTTGACTAGTAAGAAATAACTTCTTTCATTCCTTCTTTAGAACTATAACTTAAGTGTTTATATTTTGTTGATTTTGAAATATGTTGAAGTGGTACAAACACCATTTTTAGCTTTAAAATCTGAAGTGCTTTTTTGTAATTGATTCCCTTGGCAAATGAATAAAAGGTTTCTACTTTAAGGCAAAACTGGTTTAAATGGCTGGGAATGGTAGAGGGAGGAAAATCTGTTAAAGCCAGGGAAGAAGTAAATTGAGAGCTTAAAGTAATTCACCAAAGCCCTGTTTCTGCTTGGATAGGTGCAGAGTTAAGCTCACTTCAAACCATGTATTTTTAATTGGAGTTCTACACAAATTGACAATTGAGAACTTCTAATCACTGGTTCCAAATGATGAGCTTATGAAGTGGATTACTATGTTCAAGTGACAGTGTTTTAAAACCCATTTTATTCACAGATGCACATGTCTAAGGCAGTACACACACTCACAGATACATGCACACACGTGCCCACACACAATGCACATACATGTGCGTATGTAAGGTAGAAAATTTTCAGAATATCTCTTTTTAGCTGAAGAGTTACTATTTCTTTTGCTACCATGTTTTGTGTTAATAAACAAGCATTATGTATTTTTGTGTTTCTGTGTGTGCATGTGTCTGAATATATGTTTATGTATGTGTATATTAATTTAACAATAAAAGCAAGCTTTCTTCTATATATGAAAATAATAATTGTATGTTTAAATACAGTTGTCTTTAACTTTATAGAATATATTTTCCAAAATTAAACAACCAGAGAATTTTTAATGAGCATCTACTCTGTACTTAGCTTTTTATATACAGAGGTATAAGTCACTCTGGCCCTTGTTTTTAAGTATTATGAAAACAGGTAACACATTTTGGTGAGAATGTGCCACAGCAGAAACTCACAGAGAACCACTAGAAACAATTGATGCTTCTCAGCTCAGCCCAGCTGAAGATGCACCTGTCCTGGGACTCAGAAATTTCATTTCTAGGTATCTTTTATGGAAAAACTCTTGGATGTGTGCCCAAGGAGATGCAAGGGAAACATGAATTACAGCAGTTTTTGTAATAGTGATAAACTGGAAAGATTTCCAAAGTCCATACACAGTAGGAATGGATAGAGTGTGGTATCCTCGTACAATGGAACATTTTATAACAATAAACATTTCTATGGCTATAGGCAAACATAGATGAAGGTCAAAAACATAATGTTGAGCGGAGGAGGGTGGCAAAAGGTGAGTGCCTGGAAGTCTCAGGTGGACTCCCACTCAGGTCCTCTCCCAAGCAAACAAACAACAAAAACATTAATGTTGAAGGAAAAAAAAACTCACAGGAAAATATATTCAATGTGATTCCACTTATACCAAGTTGACACACTAACCAATATATTATTGGGTGATACATATAAACAAATCTATTTTTAGAAGGAAGGGAATTATTAACTGAAAATGTTACTAGGGCTACTTTTAGGGAGAGAGAGTCAGGGATGTGATCTGAGTAAGGAATCCAGAGGTTTCAAGGTACAGATTACCTTCTGTTTATTAGCTTGGATGGTGGAGATACCATCACTTGTTTCATCAATGGTCCTTAAATCGTGCATATACCACATATGCTCTCTTATATGTACATAGATAGGTATCAGAAAAGAGACCAGAAGATTTTCCATCACCACAATAATATTAGTGGTATAACCTTGGCTACAGGTAATTCCCCCCCACCCCATTTTCTGTAGTATGTTTTAATTATTTTCATAAACAAAATACATTAAATAATCCACTTATAGGGAAATGGCAATATGCTGACTTAGCCAAAATAAGTCACAAAATGTAACTTGATGTAGTTTTAGTTAGGGTAATGAATTTCACAAATATCTGAGAAACACCAGCCTTAAAAGAACATTCTGAAGGTGGAAGCTCTGAGAACAGATTAGCAGCATCTGAGCTACTCAAGACAGTACTGCTTAATTTTAAAAGTGAATATCACATCCTGAGTTGAAGGGGGAAGACATAGTCACATAGGAGAGGCAATTTTTTTGAGAAGCAGCCAAGAACCTCCAAAGATTAGGACTTACCTAATCCTTCCCCCTTCCTGAGATAACTATTCTCTCCCTATCTTGCTGCTATACTTCGTACACACCCCTATGGTTGCACAGACCACAAAGTAATATTATTATTTGCCAACCAGGTTCTCCCACACTAGGCTCTCAGCTCCCTGTGGGCAGGGTCTAAGCACAGTCACTTTGTATCTCCAATTTCCACCACTCTGCCTCCATAGAGTAGCTGCCCGGAACATGTTTGTTAAACCAAACAAAAGCAGCAGCAAAAATTCTAAAACTCAGTATAGGCTGCACTTATAAAACACATGACCACGGAAACCTGAAT